>NC_091287.1:76346531-76646531 GCF_032444005.1 Ranitomeya imitator
TACCCAATGTTAAAGATAGGTATGCAGGACGCATGCCGACGCAGGCGGAGCTGAATGGAAGAGGTGCAGCAGTGGGCGGGGCTTAACAGAGGAACCGCGCAGCCCTCTGCAGCGCTGACCAATGCAAGTGTGATACCACTGTGATACCCCCATCACTCAACTGAGACTGCCCTGACCAAAATCACTAACGACCTACTTACCGCCAAAGCTACTGGACAATACTCTGTACTCCTCCTTCTAGACCTGTCCTCTGCTTTCGACACAGTTGACCACTGCCTCCTACTGCAGATGCTCTCCTCCTTTGGCATCAAAGACCTCGCCCTATCCTGGATCGCCTCGTACCTTTCCAACCGCACATTCAGCGTCTCCCACTCCCATACTACCTCCTCATCCCACCCTCTCTCTGTTGGAGTCCCCCAAGGCTCTGTTCTAGGACCCCTACTCTTCTCAATCTATACACTTGGCTTGGGACAACTCATAAAGTCCCATGGATTCCAGTACCACCTCTGCTGACGACACTCAGATCTACCTCTCTGGCCCAGACGTCACCGCTCTGCTGTCCAGAATCCCAGAGTGCCTATCAGCCATATCCTCCTTCTTCTCCTCTCGCTTCCTCAAACTCAATGTGGACAAATCTGAACTCATCATCTTTCCTCCATCCCACAAATCTTCCCTACTTGACCTATCTATCGCAGTCAATGACATCATGCTTTCCCCTGTACCCGAAGTCCGCTGCCTCGGAGTAACCTTCGACTCTGCCCTGTCCTTCAAACCACACATCCAAGCTCTTTCCACCTCCTGTCGCCTCCAGCTCAAAAATATCTCCAGGATCCGTCCTTTCCTCAACCCCCAATCTACTAAAATGCTTGTGCATGCCCTCATCATTTCCAGCCTTGACTACTGCAACATCCTTTTCTGTGGCATCCCTGCTAACACCCTTGCACCTCTCCAGTCCATCCTTAACTCTGCTGCCCGACTAATCCATCTCTCTCCTCGCTACTCCTCCGCTTCCCCCCTCTGCAAATCTCTTCACTGGCTCCCATTCCCTCAGCGTATCCAGTTCAAATTGCTAATACTGACCTACAAAGCCATCCACAACCTGTCTCCTCCATATATCTCTGAACTAATCTCCCGACATCTTCCCTCACGTGACCTCCGGTCCTCCCAAGACCTCCTTCTCTTCTCCACACTTATTCGCTCCTCATCCAATCGCCTCCAAGACTTCTCCCGAATATCCCCCATCCTCTGGAACTCTCTGCCCCAACACGTCCGACTATCAACCACAGTCGGATCCTTCAGACGGAACCTGAAAACTCATCTCTTCAGGAAAGCCTACAGCCTGCACTGACACCGCTGCTGCCTCATCACTATCGAAGCTACCGCCTCACCAACACCGGAGCTACCGCCTCACCAACACCGGAGCTCCTGCAACCCTCAACCTACTGTCTCCTTCCCCATAATCCTGTAGAATGTAAGCCCGCAAGGGCAGGGTCCTCGCCCCTCTGTATCAGTCCGTCATTGTTAGTTTGTTTACTGTATGTGATATTTGTAACTTGTACGTAACCCCTTCTCATGTACAGCACCATGGAATCAATGGTGCTATATAAATAAATAATAATAATAATAATACCAGCCTTAATTCATGGAAAAAACTGGCGTGGGCTCCTGAGCAATTTTCTCCACCATAGAGGGAAACCCAGTGACTGAGGGCAGATATTAATAGTCTAGCGAGGGACCACGGTTATTGCCCCCCCCCCGGCTAAAAAGATCTGCCCCCAGCCACCCCAGAAAAAGAGAATCTGTAAGTGTGCCTATTCCAGCACTTAGCCTCTCTCTTCCCACTGCCTAGTCACTGACATCACTTAGGCTATGCAGACTCCCGCAGGCAGCTTTTCATTAAAAGGTAAGCATTTTGCTTAGGTTTTCACCGCTGTCATAGGGGTTACTTTTGATATTAGTGCGCACTCGCCCTATACCCTGACTAGGTCCTGGCAGTTTTGTGAATGCCTTCTCCCATGTAATTACTTGCTGCTATGCGGTATTTTCCCGTTTTTAGCCGCAATTGCAACCACTATTCACATTGGTATAAGGGGTGTTGAGATGTGGGGTGTTTACTGTCCTTTTTTGTCCCCCTGCCTATGCTACATCGTGGTATATTTTGTAACTAGTACTGATGTCCATATTTGAATAGCTTTTTGTATGAATAAAAATTGCCTTTTATAGCTTTACTATATGCTCTTGGTCCTCCTTTTTTTGCATCTAGTGTTTTGAGCAATTACCTGGGTTATTATTATTATATGCACTAGCAGCTATTCCCAGTGTCTATTGATATGTATTCGGAATCCCGGTTTGTATCACTTAGGCTATGCAGACTCCCCGCCTGACACAGTGAACATGACAGTGTGGGAAAATGTTCAGAAACTTTCCCACGCTAATGAGTTCCTGTCCGGTCAGGTGGGGAGGCTGCGCAGGCAGCTTTTCATTAATTCCTCCCTGGTTTACAGCCCGGCCGGTAGCATTAGCACCACTCCGGGTTGTAAACTAACCCCTTGAGATGGATTGCTGCGTGGGACTTGACTGTATGGCGGACATGTATGGGATATTGTTGCTTTTTTATTTTGGATATTTTTTTACAGAAGAACGAGGGCTTCGCTTGGATTGAGAGTGCAATAAAGATGTTAAACCTGTGTGTTTCATTATTTCATTAAAAGACTTTATTCTTAATGTGTGTGTGTATTTTTAACCCTTTCATACTATAGAATTAGAAATGCATAGGTGTCTTATTGACACCTCTCCATTATTACCCAGGCTTAATGTCACCTTACAATAGCAAGGTGACATTAACCCTTTATTACCCCATATGCCACCATCACAGGACAATGGGAAGAGAGAGGCTAAATGCCAGAATAGGAGCATCTTACAGATGTGCCTATTCTGGGGTGGCTGGGGGCAGATGTTTTTAGCCAGGGGGGGCCAATAACCATGGACCCTCTCCAGGCTATTAATATCTGCCCTCAGTCACTGGCTTTCCCTCTCTGGCGGAGAAAATTGCGCCAGAGCCCACGCCAGTTTTTTTTTGTGAATTAATCCTTTAATTTAACATCTACAGCTCCAAAATTTTACACACACACACACACTACTAACATTATTAGTCAGGGACATATATAAATCTAACAGATATGCAATGGTTTACTGTATGTAAACCGTGTCTCATATCCTGTCGGGTGGTTCTGTAATGATTTTACAGAACCCAACAATTGAATTATCGGCTATTCTGCTATCTATCTCTCTATGAAATATAAAGATATATATTATATATATTTATTAAAAAAAAAATATATATATATATATGCATATATATATATACTGTATATATAAATATGTGTGTCACTGACATATACTGTATATATATATTTATATCTACCTATACTATGTGTAGACATTTATTTTATCTATTCTATTTTAACCTGTCAGTGTGATTTTACATTACACTGCACTGAATTGCCGGCTTTTCTAAAGGACACCGGTGCGTATTTCTCGCAAGTCACACTGATGGACCGTGTGGTGTCCAAGTTTTTCTCGCACCCATAGACTTTAATTGGCGAGTCTCGGCCGATATGCGGTGAAAACCGCAGCATGCTGCGATTTCTCTCGCACGTATAGTACGGCCGAGAAAAGAATGGATGATAGGAGCTGCCCCATAGAGTAACATTGGTCTGAGTGCTATGCAATTTTGTTATCGCATAGCACTCCTCCGTATTATACGGTAGTGTGACTCCGGCCTGACAAGGGGAAATGCTAGTCCTGCTTCTTGCAGTAAAGGTTGGATGCAGAGAAGAGACTGATATAACTTCTCAAAGACCTCTGTCTTTAGGAAGTGATGCTACGGCTACGGGCAGGCACTTATTGATGGGACCGTTTTCACTATTGAACAGAGAAAGTTACTCGAGGATCCAACATGTTGCATTGCACTCCTGCCAAGATGCTTTTTAGACAGAGCTCTTTCGCCTGCTTTAAAGAAGTCAACGTGATAGATGAGCATTGTGGACTGTGAAATTGTGTGAATCTGGCTTTAATCTGAGGAACTGTCTTGGTGCCACGTTCCACATAAATCAGTCTCAATTTTCCATAAGCAATAATTCTATATGATTACTGATATTCTTCTCAGGGTGGCAAGCTAGGTACATTTCATGTACGATCGGCATTAAATGGAGCATACAATAGTAACAGTCGTAAATGATAAGGTGATTTAGCTCCCATACCTTCCAGAAAGGGCTGGCTCAATGTGCGCTGTAATCTTTCTCCATGTCCTACCAATGGCGACGCTCCCAGTGTGTGGCTGTTGCGCAGTGACCGGCCACAGAGTTTGGAACTTGCCTGTTTGGCAGCACTTTGTAATGGAGGCATTTAACTTCAACCGTGTTAACAAAGAGGCCAATGTGAAAGTGTTACTAAGCATACAGAATATTAATATCGGGACTTGTTTTTGTCTCTCTGCAGGAAAATAAAAATAAATCCAGTCTGCAAAATTTGAGATTTAATACACTTTACTTTGACTATGGTCTTTTAAACAGATCAAGAATCCTTCCGAATCTTCCCCTCTATCACACTTACAGTGTAGGTGGTCTTGCTGCTGGTATGAAGGAGGGAGTGGATTATCTGCTCCAAAGACCATACATGCTGTAAAGTGGCATTTATTCTCATTTCCATATACAAGAGTTTGTAGGTCTTCTTTTCAAACTTCACCTTGTTCTGGTCTTACAGCTTCATATTTCTCATGTAAAATAATGCTATTAACCTGCAGTTATGGGGTTTATCTGCAGGTTAATAGCATTTTGTCACAATAAGAGCACTGTAAACACTTGGTTTTTAACCCCTTAGTGACAGAGCCAATTTGGTACTTAATGACCAAGCCAATTTTTACAATTGTGACCATTGTCACTTTATGAAGTTATAGCTCTGGTACGCATCAACGTATCCCACTGATTCTGAGACTGTTTTTTCGTGACATATTGTACTTTATATTAGTGGCAAAATTTCTTCGATATACAGTACAGACGAAAAGTTTGGACGTACCTTTTCATTTAAAGATTTTTCTGTAGTTTCATGACTATGAAAATTGTATATTCACACTGAAGGCATCAAAACTATGAATTATATACTTAACAAAAAAGTGTGAAACAACTGAAATTATGTCTTATAGTCTAGGTTCTTCAAAGTAGCCACCTTTTGCTTTGATGACTGCTTTGCACACTCTTGGCATTCACTTGATGAGCTTCAAGAAGTAGACACCGGGAATGGTCTTCCAACAATCTTGAAGGAGTTCCCAGAGATGCTTAGCACTTGTTGGCCCTTTTGCCTTCACTCTGCGGTCCAGCTCACCCCAAACCATCTCGATTGTGACTGGTGACTGTGGAGGCCAGGTCATCTGGCGTAGCACCCCATCACTCTCCTTCTTGGTCTAATAACCCTTATACAGCCTGGAGGTGTGTTTGGGGTCATTGTCCTGTTGAAAAATAAATGATGGTCCAACTAAACGCAAATCGGATGGAATAGCATGCCGCTGCAAGATGCTGTGGTAGCCATGCTGGTTCAGTATGCCTTCAATTTTGAATAAATATCCAATAGTGTCACCAGAAAAGCACCCCCACACCATCACACCTCCTCCTCCATGCTTCACGGTGGAAACCAGGCATGTAGAGTCCATCCGTTCACCTTTTCTGCTTCGCACAAAGACACAGTGGTTGGAACCAAAGATCTCAAATTTGGACTCATCAGACCAAAGCACAGATTTCCACTGGTCTAATGTCCATTCCATGTGTTCTTGAGCCCAAACAAGTCTCTTCTGCTTGTTGCCTGTCCTTAGCAATGGTTTCCTAGCAGCTATTTTACCATGAAGGCCTGCTGCACAAAGTCTCCTCTTAAGGCCGGATTCACACTACAGCGAGATACGGCCGAGTCTCGCAGGTTAAAACCAAGCTCTGGCGCCTGCACTCCGGAGCTGAGCGTGCGGCTCCATGTATTGCTGTGCGGCTGCACGCTCCGCTCCGGAGTGCCGGTGCCAGAGCTTGGTTTTAACCTGCGAGACTCTGCCGTATCTCACTGTGTGTGATCCCGGCCTAACAGTTGTTATAAAGATGAGTCTGCTGCTAGTACTCTATGTGGCATTGACCTAGTCTCTAATCTGAGCTGCTGTTAATCTGCGATTTCTGAGGCTGGTGACTCGGATAAACTTATCCTCAGAAGCAGAGGTGACTCCTGGTCTTCCTTTCCTGGGGTGGTCCTCATGTGAGCCAGTTTCTTGTAGTGCTTGATGGTTTTTGCCACTGCACTTGGGGACACTTTCAAAGTTTTCCCAATTTTTCAGACTGACTGACCTTCATTTCTTAAAGTAATGATGGACACTCATTTTTCTTTACTTAGCTGCTTTTTTCTTGCAATAGTACACATTCTAACAGTCTATTCAGTAGGACTATCAGCTGTGTATCCACCAGACTTCTGCACAACACAACTGATGGTCCAATCCCCATTTATAAGGCAAGAAATCCCACTTATTAAACCTGACAGGGCACACCTGTGAAGTGAAAATCATTCCCGGTGACTACCTCTTGAAGCTCATCAAGAGAATGCCAATAGTGCGCAAAGCAGTCATCAAAGCAAACGGTGGCTACTTTGAAGAACTTAGAATATAAGACATATTTTCAGTTGTTTCACACTTTTTTGTTAAGTATATAATTCCACATGTGTTAATTCATAGTTTTGATGCTTCCTTCTATCTTTAAAGGGAACCTGTCACCTGAATTTGGCGGGTCCTTTTTTGGGTCAAATGGGCGGTGTTTTCGGGTCTTTTATTAACCCCTTTTTTCCCGCTGGCCGCACGCTGGTCGTGAAATTGACTTGCCGTTGATTCGCTTTCCTCCCTAGTTAACGCGTACGCAAAGCAAGCTTGCCTTGCGCACGCGCAGTATGCTTTGGCCAACTGCGGGCAAAGCCGAAAACCATTAGTGCGCATGCGCCGGCGCACTATGTCCCGAAACACGGCAAAATACTTCTGGGACATAGTGCGCCGGCGCATGCGCCCTAATGGTTTTCGGCTTTGCCCGCAGTTGGGCAAAGCATACTGCGCGTGCGCAAGGCAAGATTGCTTTGCGCACTGGTTAACTAGGGAGGAAAGCGAATCAACAGCAAGTCAATTTCGCGACCAGCGTGCGGCCAGCGAGAAAAAAAGGGGTTAATAAATTACGTGAAAACACCGCCCATATGACCCAAAAAAGGACCCACCAAATTCAGGTGACAGGTTCCCTTTAAAGATAGAAGGAAGCAAAATACGGTAATGACTTGCGGTATATTATAAAGAGTCCTATCTTTACAAATGCTGATCAATAATTAAGTAAAGAAAGTTACTTTTTAAACTTTGTGCTCAAGATATAGCACACTTATGGTTTTCTTCAGAGGCATCTTAGAATATATCGTACGATCGTGTCTATCATCTTGCATGTGCTCAGCAGTGAAACAATAAGAACAAAACAGCGGCCGCCGTCCTTATATTATATTATAGTGTTATTTTTCTATAGCAGTGTGTAGGCTGCGTAAAGCTACTTGAGGAAGGACCCATATGTTCCCAGACATTGTCTTTATGCTCTATGTTCGCTTTCCTTGTGTTATATAAATAACTACTTTTATGTGCATTGTAGAAGAATGCTCAGCTACTGAGTCACAGGAAGCCAAGAAAAAGTAAGATTGTGGGCCAAAATATTTGGAGTATTTTATACTAGTGTACCTAGCTCATATAAACCCTTTACCTCCACGGTGGCATTTTTGGAATATCAGGGCAATTAATACTATCTATTTAGTTAATCAAGCACAAAGTGCTCATCATGGTCACTTCTTGAGCTTCAAATAGTAATCTGAAGTCCCAAAGTAATTTAGGTCCAGTAATGAATGCACTTCATGCATTTTGGAAAAAATGGCGGGATGTCATTAAAATGCTCTTCCCACCAAAGCCTATTCCAAAAATATTAGGAGAGCGGCATTGTACCAGGTTATTCAATTATCAGGTAGAGACTGAAGAGAGAGATGAATGCGCAACAATCAGGCCCTACGAAGTCAAACCTTATCTGGTATGATCAGGTAGGGACTGGGACTGAAATTCCTGGCATTTGAAGTCACAAAGGCCCGTGTTGTCCCTGCTCCCAAGCACCAGATGGGATGGTGGCTCAGTAGTTAGCACTGTAGCCTTGCAGCGCTGGAGTCCTGGATTCAAATCCCACCAAGGACAACATCTGCAAGGAGTTTGTATGTTCTCCCCGTATTTGTGTGGGTTTCCTCCGGATGCTCCGGTTTCCTCCCACATTCCAAAGACATACTAATAGGGAATCTAGATTGCGAGCCTCATTGGGGACAGCGATGATAATGAGTGCAAACTGTAAAGCGCTGCGGAATATGTTAGCGCTATATAAAAATAAAGATTATTATTATATATTACTAATATTACCCTGGATGGAGGAAAGGAAGATTTCCTACAAGACCAGTCATTCTAATGATATCCGTGTCCTGCTGGGGCAAGTGATGGAGTCAGCCACTTTGTGCTCCGCCACAACTCTTAACAGTATGGGGGTCTTCAGAACACGGATTCTGTTAACAATGTAACAGACAAGGCGGCCCACGACCAGACAGGCCCTTCTGGCATTTGCCCTGGGTATGATCGATGATTGAGGGAGATTAGATATTTATGGATCATATTCTTTTAAAAATCTCCATTTGACTAGATGGCACGAGACAACTAGTCTTCTAGTGACAATCGTCTGCTGATAAAACACTGATTTTATTGAAACTACACGAAGAGCTTAGTAATGGACAGATCGCTTGAATCGGGGTCTCTGTCTCCACATTACGCTGCTCTCAGATTACAAAGCAAAAACCTGGTGACAAATTCCGTGTATGAAAACATTATGGCATTTTAGGTTTACATTGATAGTTTTGCCAAAAGCATGTCAGGATGCATAAGCTCTTCTTTCAATTATCACTTAACAATTTGAGCTTTCCCCCTTAATTACAGAAAATATAAAACTTACGGCGTTTCAGGCCTTGTAAAGAAATGTCAGTATATTGCCCGTGATGTCTGTTTACGCTTTACAAGGAATCTACAATTGTTTTATGGCTACCAGACCATTGTTATACCGGCCTTGAATCTGTTGTATATTATGTAGCAGCTCATAAAAGAGTCGTTTCTTTGTTATAATGTTGTAAAATGGCTGAAAACTGTGATTCACATTGCTCGGTTCTTATTTATAGAGCTCAGAATGGCCTAAGGTCATTTAGATTATTACGTGTTGGTTATTTATACGTGCAGTATTGCTATGCTAGGGGGGAGCTATTTATGGGGACTTTGGTGTCAGATCAATGCACTAATGAAACTGCTTTTAGGAAGCATCTTACAGGATGCAGCCAGAGTGCTGCACAGGGTATCCCTGGTATACAGTACTGGATACGGGGCAGTGTAATGCTACCCTCTGTAGAAATAGCGCTGACCGCAGCATGCACTTACGCCATAGGATTGTGCACTCTGCACACCGGGTTGAAGGACATTTCCCTGCATTCACCCATAGTATCTGCTGCATAATGGTACTTTCACATAGGGCCTTTTTTCAAGGTTTTTTTTCTGCAGCAAAACTTGATCTCTTGGCAGGAAAGAAGCTGCAGAAAAAGAGCATGTTTTCCTTGTTTTTCTTGCGTTTTTCTGCAGCGCTTTTTATGCTTTTTTTCTGGTGCCAAAACCGCAGCAAGAAAACACAAGAAGAAAAAGCATAAAAAATGCTGCAGAAAAACGCAAGAAAAAACAAGGAAAAATGCTCTTTTTCAGCATCTTCTTTCCTGCGATGAGGTCAGGTTTTACTGCAGAAAAAAAGCCTTGAAAAAACGCCTAGTGTGAACTCACCGTTATGTTTGGGTGGAATCATCGTCTGCAATGTTGATCCTGTCTGATCGTCACGTGATCAAGAAGGGATTTTTCACTTTTAGGCTGTGTTCACACGTTGCGTTTTTTTCGCGGTTTTTCTCGATAAAAACGCTATAATACCGCAAAAAAAAAAAACGCATACAATAAGCATCCCATCATTTAGAATGAATTCCGCATGTTTTGTGCACATGATGCGTTTTTTTCCGCGAAAAACGCAGCATGTTCATTAATTTTCTGTTTTTTTTGCGGATTTCCCACTCCAAAATGCATTGGGAAGTGTCCGGAAAAAAACGCGGCAAAAACGCATCAAAACCGCTGCAAAAACGCGGCAAAACCGCGGCAAAATCACGGCAAAAACGCATGCGGTTTTCTTGCGGATTTCTTGCAGAAAATGTCCGGAATTTTCTGCAAGAAATCCTGAACGTGTGCACATAGCCTTAGGGCAAATTTCTCTATTACATTTTATTCTTTTTTGGATCAATAGAGAAATCATAGTTCTAAAGTTTACCCATTGCACAATAATAACATTTATAACTATACGTGGATACTTTTAGTCATGCGCCCAACCACATAGTTAACACTAAAATATAGAAGTAGTAGTCTGTGCCTATTATTTTGAGAAATGATACTGCCATACAGTAGTGGTGAGCACTATTGCTTTGTGTCGCTGGGGTCCTGGGTTCAAATCACACCAACGACAACATCTGCAAGGAGTTTGTATGTTCTCCCCGTGTTTGCGTGGGTTTCCTCTTGGTTCTCTGGTTTCCTCCCACATTCCAAAGACATACTGATAGGGAATTTAGATTGTGAGCCCCAATGGGGACAATGCCAATAATGTCTGTAAAGCGCTGTGGAATTAATGGCGCTATATAAGTGAGTAAAATAATAATGATAATAATAATAATATATATTAATTGTATAATAACACCCCATAATAGTAACCAATTACTACCACTACTTTGGAGAATGTACCCGGACCCCATTCACTTGAATGAGAGGCCTGAAAATCCAGTGTTTACTGCGCTGTCATGCATGACAGCATGGCAAGCACCGCTTCTGATCGGCGGTAAAATCATCACCGCCTGTCAGACAACAGTGGTTCCCACTGCGGCTGTAATCGGAGGTATAAAGTTAACCTCCGGTCACTATCGGCTGATGGGACTACTGCTCCCATCAGCCGATGCCTGCTGCCACTAATAACAGTGAGAGCAGGAGCAGCTAGTGGGAGTATTCATCTGCAGGCCCCTGCGCTGTAAATAAACAATTTAAAAAAATTAAAAGGCGTGGGTTCCTCTGTATTTATGGGACCGCAACCCTCAGCTGTCAGGTCCAGCAAGGCTGGTAATCAAGAATAGAAGGGTCCCCAAGCTGTATTTTTTAATTATTTAAATAAATCATTTTAAAAAATGATGTGAGGTCTCCCTTTTTTGACAACCAGCCTTGCTAAAGCAGACAGCTGGGGCTGGCATTCTCAGGCTGGTAAGGGGCCATGGATAAAGCCTAAAAATAGCATCCCTTGGCTACCCAGAAAAGGTGCATCTATTAGATGTGCAAATTCTGATGCTTTGCCCGGCTCTTCCCACTTGCCCTGTAGTGGTGGCAAGTGGGGTTCATATTTGTGGGGTTGATGTCACCTTTGTATTGTCTGGTGACATCAAGCCCATAGCTTAGTAATGGAGGGGCGTCTATAAGACACCTATAAATGTAATATAACAATCACTGTGTGTTATACATGACTTTACTTTAATCACAGTGGTTAAGGTAATAGTAATACTTTTTTATGTTTTACTACTTTCACAAAAGGGAAAACTTAAAGGGCATCCATTGCTTCCTCTGTAGCCAAAGGAACCAATGTTATGGTACAAATAATACATCTAGGCTCAAGAACTTCTTCAACTGAAGAAAACTGCAAACAGCCGAAATGAGTTGTGTATATATATATGCTTTTTTATCAGTTTGAATAAAATTTTACCTACAAGTAACCTGAAATTTCTACACCTTGATTTCTCTTGGTGTCCAAGACAGCGCAATTCCCTTGTCCTCCTGTCTGGCACCTATGTTTTTAATGAGAGACTAGAGATGGGCGAACCTGAACAGTAAAGTTCAGCGTTCATACCGAACACCTACTGTCAGCAGGATTTTGCTCAGTTACCTACAGACAATGTCAGGTCGGCGCCGTTATACTGATTACAATGATACCTCGGTTGATGAAATCCGTCTAGTGGTTGTTGTTTAATCTTTATTTTCAGTTTTGAGTTAAAGTACCTTCACACATAACGATATCGCTAACGATATCGTTGCTTTTTGTGACGTAGCAACGATATCGTTAAGGAAATCGTTCTGTGTGACAGCGACCAACGATCAGGCCCCTGCTGGGAGATCGTTGGTCGCTGAACCAAGTCCAGAACTTTATTTCGTCACTGGACTCCCTGCAGACATCGCTGGATCGGCGTGTGCGACACCGATCCAGCAATGTCTTCACTGGTAACCAGAGTAAACATCGGGTTACTAAGCGCAGGGCCGCGCTTAGTAACCCGATGTTTACTCTGGTTACCAGCGTAAAAGTTAAAAAAAAAAAACACTACATACTTACCTACCGCTGTCTGTCCCCGGCGCTCAGCTTCTCTGCACTCCTCCTGCACTGGCTGTGAGCGTCGGTCAGCCGGAAAGCAGAGCGGTGACGTCACCGCTCTGCTTTCCGGCCGCTGTGCTCACAGTCAGTGCAGGAGGAGTGCAGAGAAGCACAGCGCCGGGGACAGACAGCGGTAGGTAAGTATGTAGTGTTTGTTTTTTTTACTTTTACGCTGGTAACCAGGGTAAACATCAGGTTACTAAGTGCCGCCCTGCGCTTAGTAACCCGATGTTTACCCTGGTTACCCGGGGACCTCGGGATCGTTGGTCGCTGGAGAGCTGTCTGTGTGACAGCTCTCCAGCGACCAAACAGCGACGCTGCAGCGATCGACATCGTTGTCGGTATCGCTGCAGCGTCGCTGAGTGTGAAGGTACCTTTACTGATATGCCCGTTCTCCGGGGCGGCCTGTAGGTTACTGTGCATAATCCTGCTGACAGGTTCCCTTTAAAAAGAATTGGCAAATTGTTACTTTTTCCCCATTCCGTGAATTAAAAAACTCTGAAAGTACAACTGATTTAATAAGAATTCCCTCACATACAGAAAAATAAAATTATCGCTTTTCAGAATGTGGAGATGAAATAAAAAAGGTGGGTGTTCAATGGGATAAACATTCAGTTCTAAATATGCAATATGTGTTATGTATGATGACTATTTTTTATCATATATATGAAAAAAAAATAGAAATGTGAGCCCTCACATTTCTGTTTTTTTTTTTTTGGGACACAATGTACTTTCTGTTTTACTTCAATGTCCCTGCCTAGCTCGGTTATACTCATTTATCACATTCTTCCTCATTCTTTTCCTATGGCTTTTCCTTCATTTTCTCTCCTTGGCGTGACTTTCTTGTTCTCTGGCCTTTGCATTTACTATAGCTCACGTAATTAGCATTATAACAAAGCTTGCAATGTTACGCTGCAAACAATCAGCCCTTTGTTCTTGGGATAGATATATTTCTCAGCAAACATTTTCAGCTGGTGTTTCCTAAACATAACAGTATCAGGCACTATACCTATATCACTTATGTACAAAAGATGGAAGAACTAACCAAGGAGAATGTAGGTGTATGTATGGCCTGTGGCACGCACAGCGATATGTTGGGTTACGTGCAGCAATTACTTCCATCACATGAATATTCGGTATAGTAGATGTCACGTGCCGAGGCACCAGAAGATTAGCATATTCAGGATTTCATTTCCTTACTGTACATGTTAATGTTAGCAGTGTCCTTACCGCTGAATGCACTGTAAAATGTGAATGGTCGTAGTCTGACATTTCCTACTGAACTGTTGCTCGGATTAAGACCTGGAGAATTTGGAAGCCGCCACCTTGAACTATTTGTCACATTCCTCAAACCATTCCAAGAATATTGAAAAGATATATAGAAAAAATAGGGCGTCAGCTCACCCACATTAGAAGTCCATCGCACGGAAGCCGCCAGTGCCACCGGAAAAAATGTTACAATAACCATCCTCCACTGATTTCAATTGGCAAAATATCAATATATCAATATATGGCTCCAGTATCAGCATAGAAGAAAAGATTTTATAGGAATTAAGATACCAGAAAAAAAAAACATATATGCATGCAATCTAATTATATGGTTAAATTAATAAACCCATGGATATGCAAGGAAAACAGTATTAGACAGCCAAACAGCTAAATGCCATCTATTCACAGCCCCATGTTACAACTTAATAAAGTAGACAAGTAGTAGTTTGATATGCAACAGATAGTACTAAAGTGCATAAGTGCAGCTGGTGTGTGCTGTACAAAGGTTACCCCGGAAAAATAATAATGATAATGATAGGAATCCCAGATGCAGAAAAATGTAAGGAATCTTGCATGCAAAAAGCATTGCTTGCAATAAATAGCATGTGTAGGGAGCAATCAGGGTTCAAACCCACTGGTATAAAGATATTTCATTAAGCAAAGACGTTCAATCTACACCTATGTTAGTTCAGGTCATTCATTAGTTTTACTTTCCTCTGTAACAATATGTTCATAAGTGTTAGATTTTCTATAGCCTCCGTTCTGCTGTGCATAGATCAGTAAATCCCCAGGTAACATTAGCCACATTTTTATTCAACCTGTGAATTTCTGTGTGGCATCCACATTCATAAAATATTGTAAGTTTTACAATCAGCACATTTTTTCTGTGTGTGAAAGGAGTATGAAATTACTTATTCATTTGCATTAGCTACATTATTTTACTAGAATAGATTATGCATCTACCAGAATCCTGAATGTGTAAATGTGGCCCCAAGGCCCCACATACAATAGACTAAAGTTGGCCAAACCTGCTGATATCAGAGTCTAATCTGTATGGCGGTCTTCTTCTGTACCCCAACATCAAAAGGATCGGCTTTCAATGGATCATGCTCTTGTTTGATCGGCTGTTGATCCTCCAATTTCAGTGGATGATCCTCTTGTTTGATCAGATGTTGATCCTCAAATTTCAATGGATAAGCCTCTTGTTTGATCGGCTGTTGATCCTCCAATTTCAATGGATGATCCTCTTGTTTGATCTGGTGTTGATCCTCCAATTTCAGTGGATGTTCCTCTTGTTTGATCGGCTGTTGATCCTCCAAATTCAATGGATGAGCCTCTTGTTTGATCTGGTGTTGATCCTCCAATTTCAGTGGATGTTCCTCTTGTTTGATCGGCTGTTGATCCTCCAATTTCAATGGATGATCCTCTTGTTTGCTCGGCTTTCTCATAGAGAACACAGAAGGGTTCGGCCAAAACCTTAAAGGTATTGTCTGGGACTTTAACATTGATGGCCTCTCCTTAGGATAGATCATCAATGTCTGATTGATTGGAGTATGACACCCGGCACCCCCACGATCAGCTGATCTAAGTGTTGGCGTAGGCGAGACTTGCTGAGTTGTCGAGTCGCACAGCTCAGTCAATGACATAGTGGCCATGACCGGGTACTGCACATCCACCACCTATTGATTTGAATAGGTGGCAGATGTGCAGTACCCGACTGCTGCAATTATACAGTCAACATAGCTGTGTTGTACATTTCCGCAACTAAGCAGTTCCGGACACTGCTGACGCTGGAGACAGCTATTCGGCAGGGATGCACCCACTCCAATCAGGCATTGATGACCTATCCGAAGGATAGAAAGTCCCAGACAACCCCTTTTAATGTTTTTAAAAGAGCTGGAAGAGATAAATGTTGTTCACATAACACCTACTTAATGTGCATGAGCGCCTTCTATTTTTCAAAAGATATTTCAGCTTATGATTAGATTCACTTTAAAGTAGAATTTCCTTTAACACATGTTTTCTAAGATATTCTATAGATTAGTTGAATGATAATATTAGAGAGGAATCCATATACCCCATAGGCTTCAATGGGCACTCTAATAATGATGGGCTAATAATTATTCAGGGAATATTGGGCTGTAGCTCCGGGACCTCCACCGACAGTATCTAGTGATGTGGTCACATGTTTCTTGTGTCTAACGCCTCCACCTCTTGTCTTTTGCCTTCATGTTTAGCTGAATTACATGCGCATGAAAGTTGTACCCGCCCCTCGATGTCTGGTCAACAACTTCAAACATCTTGGGGCAGCATCAGCCTTCGCTGGACTTTCCCTTTAATTGTGTAACAGTTTTTGCTACTGGAAATGTCAGTGTTTAAAAAGCTTTCAGTCAGTGATAATAACCTTGACCTTACATTCCGCAGACTCTGCAAAAAGTCTCAACAATATTGAATTGAAAATTTAGCACACAGGACGTGAATACTTTACTGAGCCAAACAGATGCGTGACACATATTGTGCCAAGTAAACAAGTAGCTGATTCTTACTACTTAATGCAGGATATATAACATGCAAAAAACAGCGAAATCCACCTGCGGCCGCGCGTATGCTCCGTTACTGACTCCAATACCCGTACTTGTCCTTTTTATTTATATTATTATTATTGTGTTTTAGTTTTCATTTGTTATGGTAACAGAGCAACACTACTAAGAATCTTATATATTATGATGAGTGTATATATATATATATATATATATATTATATATAACATCTTCTACATCCTGAAAACGTTTTCCAGTTATGTTTTTCTTCATTCTTGGTATTAAGAAGAAGTCGCAGGAGGCTATGTCGGGCAGGTACCCCATTAATTTGCCTGCATTTTCACACCAGCCATGAAACCTAGACTCCTTCCAGCGCTACTAAACTAGACAACAAAGGGTGAAATCTCAGCTAAATCAGAAGCATTTCTGTAACAAAATATTCAGCAAAATGTACACAATTTGTAGCGTATTTTGCCAATGCACATTCGCTAGAGATCTTCTGTTGTGTTTGGACATAAGGCTATGTTCACACATTGCATTTTTTCTGATTTTTTTCTGCAGGCAAAACCTGCTCTCTTGGCAGTAAAGAAGCTGCTTAGAAAAAACAGGTTTTGCTGCGTATTTACTGGGGGGTTTTTTGCTGCATTTTTATCAGATACATTTGTCTCTTGCTCATGCTGATAAAGTTGCGTGCATAAAAAAAAAACATGCTGCAACTTCCTGCCTTTTTTGCAGTTACTCATTGCTTTCCATGGGGATATATCCATCAGGATATCTCAGCCCAATCACCTCAGTGCCTGGATCCCCTTCCCTGCCGCACCTCAAGCTCACTAGACATCTTTGACCCTGGTTCAGAAGAAAAAGTTTCCAAGCTCCTCACTTCTGCTCGGCCTACAACCTGCAACAGTGACCCCATTCCTTCACATCGCCTGCAGTCTCTCTCACCAGTGGTCACCACTCACCTGACTAAAATATTTAACCTCTCTCTTTCTTCAGGTATCTTTCCCTCCTCATTTAAACATGCCATCATAACCCTTTTAAAAAGCCATCCCTGGACCAGAACTGCACTGCTAACTACAGACCTGTCTCTAACCTTTCCTTCATCTCTAAACTCCTGGAACGCTTGGTCCACTCCCATCTAATCCGCTATTTCTCGGATAACTCTCTTCTCGACCCCTTACAATCTGGTTTCCGCTTTTTACACTCCACTGAAACTGCCCTCACTAAAGTCTCTAATGATCTAATAACAGCTAAATCCAAAGGTCATTGCTCTCTGCTGATTCTCCTGGATCTCTCTGCCGCATTTGACACTGTGGATCTCCAGCTCCTCCTCACTATGCTCCGCTCTATAGGCCTCAAGGACACAGCCCTCTCCTGGTTCTCCTCCTTCCTCTCTGACCGCTCCTTCACTGTATCTTTTGCCGGCTCCTCTTCCTCTCCTCGTCCCCTTACTATCGGGGTTCCACAGGGCTTAGTCCTAGGCTCCCTCCTCTTCTCTCTAAACACTGCCCCGATTGGACAAACAATCAGCAGATTTGGGTTCCAGTACCATCTCTATGCTGACGACACCCAATTATACACTTCTTCCCCCGACATCACCCCTACCCTAATTCAAAATACCAAGAACTGTCTGTCTGCTGTCTCTAACATCATGTCCTCCTTCTATCTGAAACTAAATCTCTCTCCAAAACGGAACTACTTGTGTTTCTCCCTTCTACTAACCTAACTCTACCCAACATCGAAATTACCTTGGAGGGTTCAACCATAACTCCCATGCCCGCTGTCTTGGGGTCATATTCGACACCAAACTTTCCTTTACTCCCTATATCCAATCACTCACTCGCTCTTGTCACCTGCATCTTAAAAACATCTCCACAATCGGACCGTTTCTCACCTTTGAAACTGCTAAGACTCTTACTGTCACTCTTATTCATTCTCGTCTGGACTACTGCAAATCTCTTCTGATCGGTCTCCCTCTTACCAAATTTTCTCCTCTCCAATCCATCTTGAATGCGGCAGCCAGGGTCATATTTCTGTCCAGCCGCTTCACCGATGCCTCCATCTTGCGCCAGTCATTACACTGGCTACACATTCGCTACAGGGTCCAGTATAAACTCATCCCTCTCACCCACAAAGCTCTCCACAGTTCTGCACCGCCTTATATCTCCTCTCTCATCTCTGTCTATCGCCCTACACGTGCCCTCTGTTCTACAAATGACCTACGTCTAACATCCCCCGTAATCCGAACCTCGCATCTCCATCTCCAAGACTTCTCTCATGTTGCGCCAGCTGTCTGGAATGCACTTCCCCAGACGATCAGACTGATACCTAGCCCCGACCTATTTAAAAACCCATCTCTTCAAACAAGCCTACCACATCAACTACTCAGTAAACTAACTTTGCCCTGTTCCCTTCTTCCAAATATTATCTGCGTGTGAATCTGCCCCCTACTATTCATCTGTCTCCACACCCTCCATACACATGGTAACTGCACTTGATACTTGACTATTGCACTTAAACACACAGGCTGATGACCGGATCATGCAGCTTTATATGAAAATCCCTATCTAATATATAATTGCCTAGAATACTACTTCCTGCAATTTGTGCCAACTTCCGTGGCTTTGTCCGGAGCTAATGTCCGGAGCTAATGTCCGGAGCTAATGTCCGGAGCTAATGTCCGGAGATAAGTGACGTCAACAGTGTCCAGTGTCTGATTGGTTGCCGCCTGCTGCGAGCGACCAATCAGAAACGTGCCGTACTGTGACACACTCCGCCCGCCATTTTGGTGTGATTTTTGAATTTTTACCTCACAGCAAGTTTCTACTGCGTGGAGGCGGGCCCAGTGACGTTGCTCTTCAAGCTCCTGCCGAATTTCGTCAAAAAAAATGATAATACCATTTACCAAAACTATATATATTTAGTTGTGAAGTGGTTCAGTGACATTTTCACACCAATTTTGAACTTTTGTTTGGTGTTTTCTCCATATACTGCCTATTATTTTTGTTCTTTCTTACTATTATTTATTAATTGTATTATTCTTACATTTGAATAAATAAAGTATATATGGATTCTAGACTCCCGATTCTTTAGAATCGGGCTGCCATCTAGTCTACTATATAATTGTCTAAGGGTCACTTCCGTCTGTCTGTCTGTCTTTTTGTCTGTCTGTCACGGATATTCATTGGTCGTGGCCTCTGTCTGTCATGGAAATCCAAGTCGCTGATTGGTCGCGGCAAAACAGCCACGACCAATCAGCAACGGGCACAGTCCAGAAGAAAATGGCCGCTCCAAACTCCCCGCAGTACAACACAAATGTGGATAAAAATGCAGTCACCAGCATAATTAAATGAACCTACTAAGGGTATCTCTATATCTCTAGTAAAGCGGGACAACAATAAGGACCATCGTGGACAACTGCAAAAATATGACCAAAACCACCGAAAGAAAGAACGAGCAGCAAATAGTCCAGGGTAATGAAAATATATAGAAAACTTTTATTACATACTACCAGATAAAAACATGACAAAGGGATAGAGTAATCCCTGCACTACATAAAGCATGTAAACCATGGACAGGTGATAGGTATCTACATAATAACAGTACACATAGACTACCCTCAGAGCACAGCTCATATATAATGAAAGCCATGCAGAAATGGCCCATTGTCAAGAGTAACCAAAGAAAACCACATGGTATAAATAATTATAGCCACATCTATGCATGGAAAAGTATATACATACCAGGTAGACAATGTAGATCTTATATAGGAGCAGACACCGCACACCTGTCCCCCCCGACGCGCGTTTCGGCTTCTGCCTTTCTCAAGGGGTATCTTGAGAAAGGCAGAAGCCGAAACGCACGTCAGGGGAGACAGGTGTGCGGTGTCTGCTCCTATATAAGATCTACATTGTCTACCTGGTATGTATATACTTTTCCATGCATAGATGTGGCTATAATTATTTATACCATGTGGTTTTCTTTGGTTACTCTTGACAATGGGCCATTTCTGCATGGCTTTCATTATATATGAGCTGTGCTCTGAGGGTAGTCTATGTGTACTGTTAGTATGTAGATACCTATCACCTGTCCATGGTTTACATGCTTTATGTAGTGCAGGGATTACTCTATCCCTTTGTCATGTTTTTATCTGGTAGTATGTAATAAAAGTTTTCTATATATTTTCATTACCCTGGACTATTTGCTGCTCGTTCTTTCTTTCGGTGGTCTTACTCCCCGCAGTCAGTGCCCGGCGCCCGTATACTCCCCTCCAGTCACCGCTCACACAGGGTTAATGCCGGCGGTAACTGACCGCATTATGCCGCAGGTAACGCACTCCGTAACCGCTGCTATTAACCCTTTGCGTCCCCAACTTTTTACTATTGATGCTGCCTATGTGGCATCAATAGTAAAAAAATGTAATGTTAAAAATAATAAAAAACAAAAAACTTGCTATTCTCACCCTCCGTAGTCCGCCGAGCCGCTCGCGCCTGCCGCCATCTTCCGTTCCCGGCGATGCATTGCAAAATTACCCAGAACACTTAGCGGCCTCACGAGACCACTAAGTCAACTGGGTAATTTCGCAATGCATCCTGGGAACGGAAGATGGTGGCCGCCGTGCGCGTATTGCTGGAGCTTAGCTGCATCTCAGGGGTGAGTACATCACTATTTTTTATTTAAAATATTTTTTAACAGGGATATGGTGCCCACACTGCTGTATACTACGTGGGCTGTGTTAGATACCGCGCGGCTCTGTGCTGTATACTACGTCGCTGTGCAATATACTACGTGGCTGGGCAATATACTACGTGGCTGGGCAATATACTACGTGGCTGGGCAATATACTACGTGACTGGGCAATATACTACGTGGCTGTGCAATATACTATGTGGCTTGGCAATATACTACGTGACTGGGCAATATACTACGTGACTGGGCAATATACTACGTGACTTGGCAATATACTACATGGCTGGGCAATATACTACATGACTGGGCAATATACTACGTAGCTGGGCAGTATACTACGTGGCTGGGCAATATACAAGGTGGCTGGGCAATATACTACGTGACTGGGCAGTATACTACGTGGCTGGGCAATATACTACGTGGCTGGGCAATATACTACGTGGCTGGCCAATATACTATGTGGCTGGGCAGTATACTACGTGGCTGGGCAATATACTACGTGACTGGGCAATATACTACGTGACTGGGCAATATACTACGTGGCTGGCCAATATACTACGTAGCTGGGCAGTATACTACGTGGCTGGGCGATATACTACGTGGCTGTGCAATATACTACGTGGACATGCATATTCTAGAATACACGATGCGTTAGAGTCGGGCCACCATCTAGTGTGTTATAATTGCCAGACCTGAAATAACAAGAACTTTTCACCTATTGTGTCCCCCCATTTCCTTGTAGATTGTAAGCTTGCGAGCAGGGACCTCACCCCTAATGTCACTGTTTAAATTGTCTTAACTTGTACTGAATTTATGAAGTGCACACACAGTGGACCTATAGTTGCACCGTTATGAAACAAAATCACACGGTGAGCAGAGTTTTGTTCACACTCTTTAGCTTTACCCTTATACTAGCTCCTTATGACCATATGAAAGTGTTGGCGCTTACAAATTTTGGTTTAAAATAATAAAGATAATAAAGTAATCCAACAATTTGGACCCATTGACAACATTTTTTATCACTATCATTGGACTGTGGAATAAAGTTCAATAGGAGAAATTTTCTGCTAAATTCATTTCATCCTAATAGAATGTTTTTTGTACGTGAATGTGCAGCTCCGACAATCCCGGTAATGAAGAATTACACTCTTTCATTTTTTACATCTAATCATGATTACTGCATAACGGCAGTGTCTGCTCCTCATAGAACAAACAGAAGGAGCGTCATTAGGCCATAACACGGGAGGTAATTTTAACTAACCGGGATTATCAGCCAGTAAATGCAGTCTGTGTTCAATTACAGCTCATGGAAAACTATTGTGTAAGTGTAGAATTACTACTTGCACCTTCTCGAAATACAAGCTATATTTAGAGCTCCGTTGTAATACGCACTGCTGGCAAATTGCCATGGACGAGAACAATCTTCCTGTACAGAGCAGAAGGATGCGTTCATCGCACAACACAGATGTGAAGTCAAAGTCTTAAAAAGAGACATAACACAACTTTCCGTTCTTTACTGCAAAAAGGGGATGTGGTAAAAGAAAAGAGGTTGTGGAGATAAAAGAAACATAATAAACCTACAATTGTGATGAATATATTCAAATCATAATGACAAATCACTGCGGACACCAACATTGGACTGGAGCACCTTGGGCTCATCAGAGAAAATCATTGTTGGGGTCCGGTGTTCCCCTCCTCCACATATAGCATATATAGCCAAGTCCCTTTCCTCAACATACATATAGCATATACAGCTATGTCCCCCTCCCCCACATATAGAATATAGAGCCCAGTCTCTCTTCCACACTCACACACACACAGTGTCGGACTGGGGTGCTAAGGGCCCACCAGAAACATTGACTGTGGGGGGCCACTTTTCACCTGCATGCAAATATTACGCTACGTTCGTTCACAAATTTATTTATATCTCTATATAATAATAATAAACTGCGCAGTTTGGTTAATGAATGATGATATGCTGCTTTTCATGTACAGAGTGAATCAATTGAATTATGACAAATAGTGCCCATAAAGTGGGGTTGTGTTGTGAGTTCTGTTTTTGGGCTCCCTCTGGTGGTTACTGATGGTACTGGGTGATTTGTGTTCTGCTGTCTCTGGTGTCCACCTGTTCTATTAGGATTTGGGAGTTTCCTATTTAACCGGGCTTTCTTGTCATTTCCCCGCCGGCTATCTAGGTTATCAGAGTGTTTTGTTACCTCAGCTTCTGGCTTCAGTAATCTTCAGGACAAGCTAAGTTTTTGATTTTCTTGTTCCACGTTTTATTTTATTTTTGTCTTGTCCAGCTTGCATATAATTGTTTCTTTGCTGCTGGTTGCTCTAGTGGGCTGTAATTGCTCCTCATGTTCCATGAGTTGGAACATGAGTTCAAGTAATTACAGGATGGTTTTTTGAAGGGTTTTTTGCTGACCGCGCAGTTTACTTTTGTATCCTCTGCTATCTAGTTTTAGCGGGCCTCATTTTGCTGAATCTGTTTTCATACTGTGTATGTGCCTTCCTCTCATTTCACCGTCATTATATGTGGGGGACTGCTATTTCTGTGGGGTATTTCTCTGGAGGCAAGAGAGGTCTGTGTTTCTTCTAATAGGGGAAGTTAGATCTTCGGCTGGTGCGAGACGTCTAGGATCAACGTAGGCACGTTCCCCGGCTATTGTTATTTGTGTGTTCAGGTTTAGGGTCGCGGTCAGCTCAGGTTCCATCACCCTAGAGCTCGTTGGTGCTTGTCCTTTTGTGATTCCCTGCCATTGGAATCATGACAGTATAGCCGGCCAAAAATGTTTGGGCTGAAGTAGGAGGAAAAGTAGTCTGAGGAAGTTTTTTTTTTTCTTCTCCTCTGAGGTTGCTGCCTAGCCCTAATTGCAGCCTGGCTGATTTTTTTTTCCTCCTCTTAATCCTTGAATGGCTCTGACCTTAGCTGTTTATCATGGACGTCCAGAGTTTAGCTTCCAGCTTGAATAATCTTGCTGCTAAGGTTCAAAATATACAAGATTTTGTTGTACATGCTCCTATGTCTGAACCTAGAATTCCTATTCCAGAGTTCTTTGCTGGAGATAGATCTAGTTTCCTGAATTTTAGGAACAATTGCAAGCTGTTCCTTTCTTTGAAATCTCGCTCTTCTGGAGACCCTGCTCAGCAGGTTAAGATTATTATATCTTTCCTGCGGGGTGACCCTCAAAATTGGGCATTTGCATTGGCACCAGGGGATCCTGCGTTGCTTAATGTGGATGCGTTTTTTTCTGGCATTGGGTTTGCTCTATGAGGAACCTAACCAAGAGATTCAGGCTGAAAAAGCTTTATTAGCTCTCTCTCAGGGACAAGATGAAGAAGAAATATATTGTCAAAAATTTCGGAAATGGTCAGTGCTTACTCAGTGGAATGAGTGCGCCCTGGCTGCAAAGTTCAGAGATGGCCTTTCTGAGGCCATTAAAGATGTTATGGTGGGGTTCCCTGCGCCTACGGGTCTAAATGAGTCTATGACTATGGCTATTCAGATTGATCGGCGTTTACGGGAGCGCAAACCTGTGCACCATTTGGCGGTGTCTTCTGAACAGGCACTTGAGACAATGCAATGTGATAGAGTTCAGTCTAGAAGTGAACGGCAAAACTATAGGCGGAAAAATGGGTTGTGCTTTTATTGTGGTGATTCAGCTCATGTTATATCAGAATGCTCTAAACGCACAAAAAAGGTTGATAAGTCTGTTGCCATTAGTACGTTACAGTCTAAGTTCATTCTGTCTGTGACTCTGATTTGCTCATTATCATCCATTTCCGTCGATGCCTATGTAGATTTAGGCGCTGCCCTGAGTCTTATGGATTGGTCATTTGCCAAGCGATCTGGGTTTAGTCTTGAGCCTCTGGAAGTCCCTATTCCTTTGAAGGGAATTGACTCTACACCTTTAGCTATGAATAAACCTCAGTACTGGACACAAGTGACCATGCGTATGACTCCCGTTCATCAGGAGGTGATTCGCTTCCTGGTATTGTATAATTTACATGATGTTCTAGTACTTGGTCTGCCATGGTTACAAACTCATAATCCAGTCCTTGACTGGAAAACAATGTCTGTGTTAAGCTGGGGATGTCAGGGGGTTCATGATGATGTACCTCCGATTTCTATCGCTTCATCTACTCCTTCTGAGGTTCCTGTATTTTTGTCGGATTATCGGGATGTTTTTGAGGAGCCTAAGCTCAGTTCGCTTCCTCCTCACAGGGATTGCGATTGTGCTATAGATTTAATTCCTGGTAGTAAATTTCCTAAAGGTCGTTTGTTCAATCTGTCAGTGCCAGAGCATACTGCTATGCGGGATTATGTTAAGGAGTCCTTGGAAAAGGGACATATCCGTCCATCTTCGTCCCCTTTGGGAGCAGGTTTTTTTTTCGTGGCCAAGAAAGATGGGTCCTTGAGGCCTTGTATAGATTATCGTCTTTTGAATAAGATTACCGTAAAATATCAGTATCCTTTGCCTTTGTTGACTGATTTGTTTGCTCGCATTAAGGGGGCTAAATGGTTCACTAAGATTAATCTCCGGGGTGCGTATAATCTTATACGAATAAAGCAAGGTGATGAGTGGAAAACCGCATTTAATACGCCTGAGGGCCATTTTGAGTATTTGGTAATGCCTTTCGGACTTTCTAATGCTCCTTCAGTCTTCCAGTCCTTTATGCACGATATTTTCCGTGAATATCTGGATAAATTTATGATTGTGTATTTGGATGATATTTTGTTTTTTTCTGATGACTGGGAGTCTCATGTTCAGCAGGTCAGGAAGGTGTTTCAGGTCCTGCGGGCTAATTCCTTGTTTGTAAAGGGCTCAAAGTGTCTCTTTGGAGTCCAGAAGATTTCTTTCTTGGGGTATATTTTTTCCCCTTCTACTATTGAGATGGATCCCGTCAAGGTTCGGGCTATTTGTGACTGGACGCAGCCTGCATCTCTTAAGAGTTTGCAGAAGTTCTTGGGCTTTGCTAATTTCTATCGTCGTTTTATAACTAATTTTTCTAGTGTTGTTAAGCCTTTGACGGATTTGACTAAGAAGGGTGCTGATGTTGCTGATTGGTCTCCGGCGGCTGTGGAGGCCTTTCAGGAACTTAAACGCCGGTTTTCTTCTGCTCCTGTGTTGCGTCAGCCTGATGTTTCGCTTCCTTTTCAAGTTGAGGTTGATGCTTCCGAGATTGGAGCGGGGGCGGTTTTGTCACAGAGAAGCTCCAATTGCTCGGTGATGAAGCCATGTGCGTTCTTTTCTAGAAAATTTTCGCCCGCTGAGCGGAATTATGATGTGGGTAATCGGGAACTTTTGGCCATGAAGTGGGCATTTGAGGAGTGGCGTCATTGGCTGGAGGGTGCTAGACATCGTGTGGTGGTCTTGACTGATCACAAAAATCTGATTTACCTTGAGTCTGCCAGGCGTCTGAATCCTAGACAGGCTCGTTGGTCACTGTTTTTCTCTCGTTTCAATTTTGTGGTTTCATACCTGCCAGGTTCAAAGAATGTGAAGGCGGATGCTCTTTCTAGGAGTTTTGTGCCTGACTCCCCTGGAAATTCTGAGCCCACTGGTATCCTTAGGGATGGGGTGATTTTGTCGGCCGTCTTCCCAGACTTGCGACGTGCTTTGCAGGAGTTTCAGGCGGGTAAACCTGATCGTTGTCCGCCTGGGAGACTGTTTGTTCCGGATAGTTGGACCAGTAGAGTCATCTCCGAGGTCCATTCTTCTGCGTTGGCAGGTCATCCTGGAATATTTGGTACTAGAGACTTGGTGGCCAGGTCTTTTTGGTGGCCTTCCTTGTCGAGGGATGTGCGTTCTTTTGTGCAGTCTTGTGAGGTTTGTGCTCGGGCTAAGCCTTGCTGTTCTCGAGCCAGTGGATTGTTGTCACCTTTGCCTATCCCGAAGAGGCCTTGGACGCACATTTCCATGGACTTTATTTCGGATCTCCCTGTCTCTCAAAAAATGTCTGTCATCTGGGTTGTGTGTGACCGCTTTTCTAAAATGGTTCATCTTGTACCCTTGCCTAAGTTACCTTCCTCCTCTGAGTTGGTCCCTCTGTTTTTCCAGAACGTGGTTCGTTTGCATGGGATTCCGGAGAACATCGTTTCTGACAGGGGATCCCAGTTTGTGTCTAGACTTTGGCGGACGTTCTGTGCTAAGATGGGCATTGATTTGTCCTTTTCGTCTGCATTCCACCCTCAGACGAATGGCCAGACGGAGCGAACTAATCAGACCTTGGAAACTTATTTGAGGTGTTTTGTTTCTGCTGATCAGGATGACTGGGTTACCTTTTTGCCGCTGGCCGAGTTTGCCCTTAATAATCGGGCTAGTTCTGCTACCTTGGTTTCTCCTTTCTTTTGTAATTCGGGGTTTCATCCTCGTTTTTCCTCTGGTCAGGTGGAGCCTTCTGATTGTCCTGGAGTGGACATGGTGGTGGATAGGTTGCATCAGATTTGGAGTCATGTGGTGGACAATTTGAAGTTGTCCCAGGAGAAGGCTCAGCAGTTTGCTAATCGCCGTCGCCGCGTGGGTCCTCGACTTCGTGTTGGGGACTTGGTGTGGTTGTCTTCTCGTTTTGTTCCTATGAAGGTCTCTTCTCCTAAGTTCAAGCCTCGGTTCATCGGTCCTTATAGGATCTTGGAAATTCTTAACCCTGTGTCGTTTCGTTTGGATCTCCCGGCATCGTTTGCTATTCATAATGTGTTCCATCGGTCGTTGTTGCGGAGGTATGAGGTACCTGTTGTTCCTTCGCTTGAGCCTCCTGCTCCGGTGCTGGTGGAGGGAGAATTGGAGTATGTTGTGGAGAAGATCTTGGATTCTCGTGTTTCCAGACGGAAACTCCAATATTTGGTCAAGTGGAAGGGTTATGGTCAGGAGGATAATTCTTGGGTGGTTGCCTCTGATGTTCATGCTGATGATTTGGTCCGCGCTTTTCATAGGGCTCATCCTGGTCGCCCTGGTGGTTCTCGTGAGGGTTCGGTGACCCCTCCTCAAGGGGGGGGTACTGTTGTGAGTTCTGTTTTTGGGCTCCCTCTGGTGGTTACTGATGGTACTGGGTGATTTGTGTTCTGCTGTCTCTGGTGTCCACCTGTTCTATTAGGATTTGGGAGTTTCCTATTTAACCGGGCTTTCTTGTCATTTCCCCGCCGGCTATCTAGGTTATCAGAGTGTTTTGTTACCTCAGCTTCTGGCTTCAGTAATCTTCAGGACAAGCTAAGTTTTTGATTTTCTTGTTCCACGTTTTGTTTTATTTTTGTCTTGTCCAGCTTGCATATAATTGTTTCTTTGCTGCTGGTTGCTCTAGTGGGCTGTAATTGCTCCTCATGTTCCATGAGTTGGAACATGAGTTCAAGTAATTACAGGATGGTTTTTTGAAGGGTTTTTTGCTGACCGCGCAGTTTACTTTTGTATCCTCTGCTATCTAGTTTTAGCGGGCCTCATTTTGCTGAATCTGTTTTCATACTGTGTATGTGCCTTCCTCTCATTTCACCGTCATTATATGTGGGGGGCTGCTATTTCTGTGGGGTATTTCTCTGGAGGCAAGAGAGGTCTGTGTTTCTTCTAATAGGGGAAGTTAGATCTTCGGCTGGTGCGAGACGTCTAGGATCAACGTAGGCACGTTCCCCGGCTATTGTTATTTGTGTGTTCAGGTTTAGGGTCGCGGTCAGCTCAGGTTCCATCACCCTAGAGCTCGTTGGTGCTTGTCCTTTTGTGATTCCCTGCCATTGGAATCATGACAGGGTTGGTGGCCCAGATCTGAACAGGAGCCCACCGGGGAATTCCCCTGTTATCCTATGGGTCAGTCCGAGCCTGCACACACACATATATATATATATATCCAAGTCCCTCCCCTGTTACTCTATGGGCCAGTCCGAGCCTGCACACACACATATATATATATATATAGATAGATAGATAGATAGATAGATAGATAGATAGATATATATATATATATATATATATATATATATATAGATATATATATAGATATATATATATAGATATATATATATATAGATATATATATCTATATATCTATATATATATATCTATATATATATATATATATACAGTGGGGCAAAAAAGTATTTAGTCAGTCAGCAATAGTGCAAGTTCCACCACTTAAAAAGATGAGAGGCGTCTGTAATTTACATCATAGGTAGACCTCAACTATGGGAGACAAACTGAGAAAAAAAAATCCAGAAAATCACATTGTCTGTTTTTTTAACATTTTATTTGCATATTATGGTGGAAAATAAGTATTTGGTCTGAGACATAAAATTTAATCTCAATACTTTGTAATATATCCTTTGTTGGCAATGACAGAGGTCAAACGTTTTCTGTAAGTCTTCACAAGGTTGCCACACACTGTTGTTGGTATGTTGGCCCATTCCTCCATGCAGATCTCCTCTAGAGCAGTGATGTTTTTGGCTTTTCGCTTGGCAACACGGACTTTCAACTCCCTCCAAAGGTTTTCTATAGGGTTGAGATCTGGAGACTGGCTAGGCCACTCCAGGACCTTGAAATGCTTCTTACGAAGCCACTCCTTCGTTGCCCTGGCGGTGTGCTTTGGATCATTGTCATGTTGAAAGACCCAGCCACGTTTCATCTTCAATGCCATTGCTGATGGAAGGAGGTTTGCACTCAAAATCTCACGATACATGGCCCCATTCATTCTTTCATGTACCCGGATCAGTCGTCCTGGCCCCTTTGCAGAGAAACAGCCCCAAAGCATGATGTTTCCACCACCATGCTTTACAGTAGGTATGGTGTTTGATGGATGCAACTCAGTATTCTTTTTCCTCCAAACACGACAAGTTGTGTTTCTACCAAACAGTTCCAGTTTGGTTTCATCAGACCATAGGACATTCTCCCAAAACTCCTCTGGATCATCCAAATGCTCTCTAGCAAACTTCAGACGGGCCCGGACATGTACTGGCTTAAGCAGTGGGACGCGTCTGGCACTGCAGGATCTGAGTCCATGGTGGCGTAGTGTGTTACTTATGGTAGGCCTTGTTACATTGGTCCCAGCTCTCTGCAGTTCATTCACTAGGTCCCCCCGCGTGGTTCTGGGATTTTTGCTCACCGTTCTTGTGATCATTCTGACCCCACGGGGTGGGATTTTGCGTGGAGCCCCAGATCGAGGGAGATTATCAGTGGTCTTGTATGTCTTCCATTTTCTAATTATTGCTCCCACTGTTGATTTCTTCACTCCAAGCTGGTTGGCTATTGCAGATTCAGTCTTCCCAGCCTGGTGCAGGGCTACAATTTTGTTTCTGGTGTCCTTTGACAGCTCTTTGGTCTTCACCATAGTGGAGTTTGGAGTCAGACTGTTTGAGGGTGTGCACAGGTGTCTTTTTATACGGATAACAAGTTTAAACATGTGCCATTACTACAGGTAATGAGTGGAGGAAAGAGGAGACTCTTAATGAAGAAGTTACAGGTCTGTGAGAGCCAGAAATCTTGATTGTTTGTTTATGACCAAATACTTATTTTCCACCATAATATGCAAATAAAATGATAAAAAAAACAGACAATGTGATTTTCTGGATTTTTTTTTCTCAGTTTGTCTCCCATAGTTGAGGTCTACCTATGATGTAAATTACAGACGCCTCTCATCTTTTTAAGTGGTGGAACTTGCACTATTGCTGACTGACTAAATACTTTTTTGCCCCACTGTATATATACTGCTTGCACTCAGTCTTCTGAGATGCAGGAAAGAGTCTTCTTTCAGTGTCAGTATAATTGTATGGTCCCAAACCAGCACATTACCACATTTGTAATATATTTCTGTACAATATGCCTTTGTAGAGGGATCTGAGCAAGGGCAGCAAGGGATAACCGAGCGTTGATGTGTTTTAGGATAAGTGAGAAACCTATCTCCCTTAAAAAAAAACAAATCAACCATTGAAATTCCAATGAACTATCCCTTCCCCTGATATCATTTGTCAGGAGTTGGGAGGCCCCCATACACGGGTCAGTCGAAATTGGTGCATTCAGACAATTTTCTTCTAATGTGTATTGGGCCTTCAGAATATATTTACACAGGGGAAACACTTTGCAGAATTTCAGTAAAACCTTTAACAAACCCCATAAAGTTACAATCGTAAAAAATTCTGCCAAGGACATTAGGAATACTGCAAATTTTCAATGAAATACCCTACCTGTTAAGAAAATGCCACAGATTTGTACTTAATGAAATACGTGGCTCAATCTGCACCAAAATCAACTATGAAATCCGTATGTAAAGAATGCAGATTTCATTATGTAAGTTGGGGAGCCTTCAGATATGTTCCTTAGTGGCAAGTTTTCTATATTTTTATTAAATTTCATGCACAAAATACAGAGAAAAATTACACTATAAATTTACCCCCACTGTGGATTTGGACTCTATCATCTTATGCAGCAGATGTCAGCGCGCATTCCTGTTCTTGCAATTCAAGGTGGCAAAATGTCATAAATCCACAACCTTTCTGTATGGACCTGGGTACACATATTTTAAACGGATTGTCTCTTGATAGGCTTAAAGGGAATCTGTCGCCAGATTTTTGTTACCTTATCTGAAAGCAGCGTAATGTAGAAAAAGAGACCCTGATTCCAGTGATGTGTGGGACAAGACTGAACGACGGAAGGTATGGGATATTGTTGGTTTTTAATTTTAACTTTGTTCCAGATGGCAAGGGTCTTCAATTGGATTGAGAGCATAATAAACTATTACAACACCCTGTGTCTTTATTTCATTAAAATACTTTTTCCATAATGTTTGTGTGTTTTATTAACCATTTACTACTACTGGATTAATAATGGATAGGTGTCTTATTGACACCTCTCCATTATTAACCTGGCTTAATGTCACCTTACAATAGCAAGGTGACATTAACCCTTTATTACCCCGTATCCCACCGCTACACGGGAGTGGGAAGAGAGTGGGCAAGTGCCAGAATAGGCGCATCTTACAGATGTGCCTCTTCTGGGGTGGCTGGGGGCAGATGTTTTTAGCTGGGGGGGGGCAATAACCATGGTCCCTCTCTAGGCTATTAATATCTGCCCTCAATCACTGGCTTTACCATTCTGGCAGAGAAAATTGCGTGGGGCCCACGCCATTTTTTGCCGCGATTTAACCCTTTATTTTAACAGCCAGAGTCACCAAAATTTTTCACATACACACTACTAACTTTAGTAGTGAGGAATATGCTAAAAAAAAAAGGTATATGAAAAGGTTTACTGTATGTAAACCATGTCTCATATCATGTTGGGTTTGGGAAGGAGATAGGAAAAGCCGGCAATTGAATTACCGACCTTTCTGCTATCTAGCGCTGTATGAAATATACATATATATATATATATACTATATATATGTGTCTCGCTGACATATATATATACAGTGGGGCAAAAAAGTATTTAGTCAGTCAGCAATAGTGCAAGTTCCACCACTTAAAAAGATGAGAGGCGTCTGTAATTTACATCATAGGTAGACCTCAACTATGGGAGACAAACTGAGAAAAAAAAATCCAGAAAATCACATTGTCTGTTTTTTTAACAATTTATTTGCATATTATGGTGGAAAATAAGTATTTGGTCAGAAACAAAATTTCATCTCAATACTTTGTAATATATCCTTTGTTGGCAATGACAGAGGTCAAACGTTTTCTGTAAGTCTTCACAAGGTTGCCACACACTGTTGTTGGTATGTTGGCCCATTCCTCCATGCAGATCTCCTCTAGAGCAGTGATGTTTTTGGCTTTTCGCTTGGCAACACGGACTTTCAACTCCCTCCAAAGGTTTTCTATAGGGTTGAGATCTGGAGACTGGCTAGGCCACTCCAGGACCTTGAAATGCTTCTTACGAAGCCACTCCTTCGTTGCCCTGGCGGTGTGCTTTGGATCATTGTCATGTTGAAAGACCCAGCCACGTTTCATCTTCAATGCCCTTGCTGATGGAAGGAGGTTTGCACTCAAAATCTCACGATACATGGCCCCATTCATTCTTTCATGTACCCGGATCAGTCGTCCTGGCCCCTTTGCAGAGAAACAGCCCCAAAGCATGATGTTTCCACCACCATGCTTTACAGTAGGTATGGTGTTTGATGGATGCAACTCAGTATTCTTTTTCCTCCAAACACGACAAGTTGTGTTTCTACCAAACAGTTCCAGTTTGGTTTCATCAGACCATAGGACATTCTCCCAAAACTCCTCTGGATCATCCAAATGCTCTCTAGCAAACTTCAGACGGGCCCGGACATGTACTGGCTTAAGCAGTGGGACGCGTCTGGCACTGCAGGATCTGAGTCCATGGTGGCGTAGTGTGTTACTTATGGTAGGCCTTGTTACATTGGTCCCAGCTCTCTGCAGTTCATTCACTAGGTCCCCCCGCGTGGTTCTGGGATTTTTGCTCACCGTTCTTGTGATCATTCTGACCCCACGGGGTGGGATTTTGCGTGGAGCCCCAGATCGAGGGAGATTATCAGTGGTCTTGTATGTCTTCCATTTTCTAATTATTGCTCCCACTGTTGATTTCTTCACTCCAAGCTGGTTGGCTATTGCAGATTCAGTCTTCCCAGCCTGGTGCAGGGCTACAATTTTGTTTCTGGTGTCCTTTGACAGCTCTTTGGTCTTCACCATAGTGGAGTTTGGAGTCAGACTGTTTGAGGGTGTGCACAGGTGTCTTTTTATACGGATAACAAGTTTAAACATGTGCCATTACTACAGGTAATGAGTGGAGGAAAGAGGAGACTCTTAAAGAAGAAGTTACAGGTCTGTGAGAGCCAGAAATCTTGATTGTTTGTTTCTGACCAAATACTTATTTTCCACCATAATATGCAAATAAATTGTTAAAAAAACAGACAATGTGATTTTCTGGATTTTTTTTTCTCAGTTTGTCTCCCATAGTTGAGGTCTACCTATGATGTAAATTACAGACGCCTCTCATCTTTTTAAGTGGTGGAACTTGCACTATTGCTGACTGACTAAATACTTTTTTGCCCCACTGTATATATATAGACTGTATATATGTTTTAACAAATATTTGAGCCCATGGATCCATTGTATGTCCATTTTGCAAGCCGGCGAGAAAATCTCGCTGTACGGATGCCATACGGATTACATATGGAGGATGACATGCACAAAATACGCTGCCACACCCTGCCTACGGATGACATACGGATCACTATTTTGGGAACATTTCTGCGTATTACAGCCGTAAAAAAAAAACGGACCGTATTTTCATATGCCTAGTGTGACGTCGGCCTGCCTGAGAATACTGTCTGGTAAGAAAGGACAGAAAAAGAAAGCCATATAAAGTACATTAAATAAAAATGAACTAAGAACCACATTTACACAATCAACATCAAATTATGTCCATTATTTGGTTCACATTCCCTTTGACTATCCTCTCTTTGCTTTGAGCTCAAAATGCCATAAAAAATATGCATCAAAGTGGCAAATAAAGAGCCTGGCGTGGTCTAGCGCATCTAAAAACAACAGTGACCGCTGTGCTACATTTACACCTGTGAGATGTGTCCATAACATATACCATGAGGAATAGCATTCATAGACCCTCGTCCGTTCACTACTTCCTAATGTACAGCACCCGGAGTACAGATCTTCATCCTACACCTTATAATACTGAAAACCACTGAGGTGCGCAGAGTGTCAGCCAAAGCAAACATAACCCTGGCTCCGACCCAATGTATCCAGCCAAAATCCAGCAGCACTGAATGTGACACGGCACAAATGTCATTTTCTTCAGATCCACCAGTATAGAGGGCACAGTCCACCTGCTGTACAGGGAGCTGCACCGCAGCCCCACGCAAACGAATATGGCCAGCCAAGTGGCCGGAAGTGACGCTATGCCGGAGGATCTCAGAGGGAAAACAACATTCACTTAATCCTTGTCCCCATAGTATATAGGAATTGTTACCATTTAAATAAAAATAATAATTTCTAAATATTTACTATTTATTTATTTTAAATTATTACATTTATAAATGTAAATTAAAAAAATCAATACATTTAGAAATTCATTTATATGATGCATGCACTCTATGCAATGCCATACTCACCATAGCAGTGAGGTGGGAAAATGCAGGTAAAGGAGATTTCATGCCCCTGGCTCCGCTATTTAATCCCTGAGCCGCAAAATCCCCCCTATTAATGTAAGATCTCTTTGTGCTGGCTGGAAGCAGCGCTAGACTAGTAACTATCCTCAGTGCATATAGCGTCTCAGTCAGTTTGTATCCATAAAGTCAAGTTATTCTTATATAAAATGATAGTATCGGTCACCAAATAATTGCATCACCTGCAGTGTAAAGTTGAACTCATTTAGTCTCTATAACTTAAGTGCTAGATGCCCTGTGTGAGGCAGTGACTGGTGTTACATGTGAAGGTCCCTGTGTGTTCCCCCCAGGATGCACACGGAGGCGTACTGAGGCCATGAGGGTGCATTGCAGTTACTTTTCATGTGGCTGAAGGCCACAAATTCAAGTTAAAAACCCTGCAGTATAGGGTTTGGGTGTGTCAGGGTCAGAGTCAGTGGCAGTCTGGTGTATGCTAGTGGGCAAAGCAGTCGGCTCTGGGGAGCTCCTGTGTGAGGCAACACAGGCAAGCGGAGCCAAGCAGCCAGAGGAGCTAAGAAAATTGGTACCCACAGTGGGCACAGTGGTGCAGTCGCCCATGGTAATGGGTCTCGGAGGTGGACTGTCTTGTGCCCGGCTGTGAACCAAAGGTAGACTGTCATGTGCCCGAAAGAGGACTGGCGTGTTTAGTGACTGTGAACTGGAGGATATGGTTCCCGGCTGCAAATCGGAGGATATTGTGTGCTGTGTAGTGCTGTGAGTAGAAGATTAACATGGTGGTACTGACTGACGTGTTTAGTGACTCTAATCTAGAGGAGTTGAACCTTAACAGGGTGGTGCAATTGCCTACGGCAACTGGTCAAAGGTGGACTGGCGTGTTTAGTGACTGTAACCCAGAAGATATGTTTCCCGATTGCGATCCAGAGGATATTGTGTACTCTGTAATACTGTGAGTAAAGAGACATTAACACGGTGGTGCAGTCGCTCACGGCAATAGGTCAGAGGTGGACTGGCATGTGTAGTGACTGTAATCCAGAGGATATGTGCCCGGTTGCAATCCGGAGGATAGCGTTTGCTGAGTTTGTATGAGTTGAACATTAAAGAGACTTTTGCTTTGAACTTTGCTGGATCACTGCCTCATCACTGCATAAGTGTGCTACCGCTGCACTACACCTGACTATAGTTCTATTTATTTTAGCTCAGACCTCCAAATATCCTCATTCACTGTAGACAAGAGATCTACATTCTGCTTTGGATACTGTAATCTCTTCATTCAACTGTACGGTTGCAAGAAAAAGTAAAGGCCCCTTCACATTAAGCGACGCTGCAGCGATACCGACAACGATCCGAATCGCTGCAGCGTCGCTGTTTGGTCGCTGGAGAGCTGTCACACAGACCGCTCTCCAGCGACCAACGATGCCGGTAACCAGGGTAAACATCGGGTAACTAAGCGCAGGGCCGCGCTTAGTAACCCGATGTTTACCCTGGTTACCATGCTAAAAGTAAAAAAAAACAAACAGTACATACTTACCTACCGCTGTCTGTCCTCCAGCGCTGTGCTCTGCTTCTCTGCACTCCTCCTGTACTGTCTGGGAGCCGGAAAGCAGAGCGGTGACGTCACCGCTCTGCTTTCCGGCTCACAGACAGTGCAGGAGGAGAGCAGAGCACAGCGCTGGAGGACAGACGGCTGTAGGTAAGTATGTACTGTTTGTTTTTTTTTACTTTTAGCATGGTAACCAGGGTAAACATCGGGTTACTAAGCGCGGCCCTGCGCTTAGTTACCCGATGTTTACCCTGGTTACCAGTGAAGACATCGCTGGATCGGTGTCACACACGCCGATCCAGCGATGTCTCCAGGGAGTCCAGCGACGAAATAAAGTTCTGGACTTTATTCAGCGACCAACGATCTCCCAGCAGGGGCCTGATCGTTGGTCGCTGTCACACATAACGATTTCATTAACGATATCGTTGCTACGTCACAAATAGCAACGATATCGTTAACAATATCGTTATGTGTGAAGGTACCTTTAGTGAACCCTTTGGATACACCAGGATTGCTGCATTTATAAATAACAAAATATACTATAAGTCACTGTTAGGGCTTGTACACATGACCAATTTTCTCCTACAAATGTTATTTGTGGTTTTCACGGATAGCACTCGTACCCATGATATTCTATGGGGATCTGCACATCTAATATTTTCCTTCAGACCGAGTGGTCCATGGAAAAAATCAGAAACATGGCTGATTTTCATCCAAGTGGTCAGAGGTCCTGTGAAAAAAATCAGTACTCACATGGATGACATCTGAGAGTGGTCTCATTTTCACGGACTGACAATCCCCAAGACATGGGGAAGAAAACATTTTTTTCTCTCTACATATGAGAGAAACTGATGCCACTCTTATCAAATGCCAATTAAAGTCTGATCAGAATAATCGGTCAGTTTTTCATGCATTTGGAGAATTCGTGTGAACCAACCCTAACAAACACAATCCAACTAAACTGATAATGCACAAATAGTGATACTATTCATGTCTCTTATTAGGAAAGATTCAGTATACATCCACAATGCGCAGAGAAAAAATAGGGTACAAATGACTTCTTCATAAGATAAGTGCAAAAAGGTATTTCAGTTCTAAAGCTAACATTTTGTGTGTGGTTTTACAAGTGCTTTGCCCATTAAATTAAGGCACACAAAGCTTGGTTACTGACACATCTTATCTTCTCAAGAAAGTCTTGTTAGTGTGAATCATGCTTTGTGACAAGTAACTTTCAGAAGACTTCAGATGTGTTATAGAGATGCAAAACGCTGAAAAAGGCCTCTCTGACCTTTCCCGGCACCTGCGCACGGCAGTACTTTGCTCTGCCCTCAACAGGGCAGACAAAGCACACCGGAGCCGGAGCCGCGGCAGGAAGACAAGAAGAGGACGTCATCGTATGAAGATAGGAGGCGCTGGACCCAAACCCCCGACGCCCATCGGACCTGGACCGCAGCGGGACCGCCCCTGGGTGAGTATAATATATCCTGTTTTTCTTACCTTTCAGGTTACATCGGGGGCTTATCTACAGCCAGGGCTGGACTGGCTATCGGGCACTTCTGGCAAATGCCAGAAGGGCTGGTGCCAGTAGTGGGCCGCTACACTCTCCCCCCTCCTCCCGCCAATGCTGCTCATTCAACTATACTGGCGTCTGCTGACGCTCCCTCTCCCATCATTCTCCACTCTGCCTCTGACACTGCGTGTGCGCGATGATGTCATATGCTGACAGGGGAGGCTGTCTTATATACTAAGGGGGGCTGCATTATATTCTATCGGGGGCTACATTATATATTATGGGGAGGTGGGCTGTATTATATTCTATGGGGGGCTGTATTAAATTTTATGAGGGATGATTGCATCATAATCTTTGATGGGGCTGCATTATATTCTATGGGGAGGTGGGCGGGGATACATTATATTCTATGGGGGGCTGTATTATATTTATATTCTATGAGGGGTGATTGCATCATACTCTATGAGGGGTGCCCGAGGCAGCATACACGAGGCATTAGCTCACATGTAAGTAGCACGCCATTACATTAGTCATCTGATTTAGGCAGCTGTATATAGTTACTTTGCACTTGCATTGCCACTTTACTAATAGGATCCTGACATTGAGCAGTTTCCATTTGGAGTTTTTTGGCTTCTATATAGATACTAGTCTGCCCCCTTGTTTGCACATATGCATGGTCACTTTATCCATAGGATTCTGATATTGATCAGTATCTATATTGTTTACATTTTGTGCATATTAAGTATCAGATTGGATAGGTGCTTCTTACATACCATTACATGTGTGTATTCATGCCTATGTGTTATTTTCACTGTCCTCGGATGTCTTATGTGATTTTCCCTTTGTTAAATTTTTTATTAGAGTCTTTACAATAAAATTATTAAATTTTATACTGTCTGTTTATTTTTGGGCTGTTGCCTCTGAATTTCCCATCTTGGTTGGGGGATGATGATTGGTTCTATGAGGGGGCTGCATTAAACTATGATTGGTGCTGCATTATATTCTATGGAGGGGTACATTAAACTCTAGGGTGGCTGCATTATACTCTGAGGTGGCTGCATTATACTCTGGGGTGGCTGCATTATACTCTGTAGGGTGGTGGCTGCATTATACTATATGTGGGCTGCATTATACTGTATCGAGGACTATGGTGAATGCGTTATACTATATGAAGAACTATGGGGTGCATTATACTATGGGAAGTGAATTGTACTACATGGATGACTATGGCGGTGCATTACACTATATGGAGCACTATGAGGAGTATATTATGCTATATGGAGGACTATGAGGAGTGTATTATACTATGTGGAGGACTGAGCAGTGTATTTTAATATATGGAGGACTATAGAGAGTGAATTTTACTATATGGAAGACTGTGGTGCACATTATAATATATGGAAGACTATGGGGTGTATTTTACTAAACAAGTAAAATGCTGCATATGCAGATTGTTTTTGCCGGAACAAAAATCATTGTTCTCAGCAGCACATCGCCGGAGTAAACTGTAGATGTGCTGCTGATAACATGATACTGTATGGTGATCTGTTAGTGATCTATTAGTGATCGTTCTGTCCCATCATTCTTTCTCAGACGGTGGAAAGAGGCCCGGAAACAAGCGTTGAACAACTTCAGTATTGTCGATCAAGCTTATTTAGCGGCCTGAGGTCAGCGCATGTAAATACAACCGAAATGCTTCTGTGTGATGTGCAATATGTTAGCATTTGGGGCCCCATTTTAAACTTTGCCTAGGGCCCCACTTTGCCTAAAACCGGCCCTGTCTACAAGTGTACAAAGATATTATACAGTCGCCATGTGACAAGTGGGCCTGTGTAACTTCAAATGCCAGGGCTGAATATTAGTCCCAGTCCGGCTCTGTCTGCAGCATTACAGAATGGTATCATAACATGATAAAGGTCAGAAAAACCAATCACAACAGAGAATATGAATAAATTAATTTTTATTATTTATTGCATGGTATAGATTAATAAATAAAAATCGATATTAAAAGCAAAATGTCATTGCATATACATGTATGTAGCAATTATATAAGTGCCCATACCCATTTGGCTACCATCGTATGTATTGTATATATATTTATACCTGTAAGGACTGACTATATAGAGAGATGGCAATAAACAAACAAAAAAAGGGGTTTTTTTTTGCAAAATTGTGTAAAAAAAGGGACTCTCTTGTATATAATACTGTGCAGCAATGTGCTTATAAGAACGAGAGTCAAATAAAGTGCGATAGTGAAAAAGTGCAAATGCATTAAGTGCAAAGAAACCAATATAGGTAAAGTGCTACTAGTTGGGCCAATATATACAGTCACTTAATTTGGTATGTATAGAATAATAGACGGATCGCCAATGCGGTATGGTGCACCCCGACGCGCGTTTCGGACGCACAGCTCCTTCGTCAGGGGGTGCATCTGGGTATCTTGGTTTTATAATATATGGTTTTATACTTTACATTTACTTATATTTTATATTATAACTCGATATAACTAGTGTGTTTAACTAATTACATTACAGAATGGTGTAGATAAGCTCCTGATGGCGGTGGCCTTAGCACATATACGATTTTTGGGGTGACAGATTCCCTTTAAATTCAAGGGTTCACTTTCTTTTTGTCTCTTCACTGTGGATGTTACTCAGTGTCCTGAATAATAGAAATTAAGGATATACCTGGAATGGTATTAGTTGACTTAGATTGTATTTGTCTTGAACTGTGATGTAGATAACAATCAGACCACATTTTATTGGTGATTAGTGCAGGAACAGGAGCCCAGGAGCCTCACGTACCTCTTCTTGTGTATATTTATATATCACTAATGTGTCTGTGTTCGGCTCATTGAAGAAGAAGCAAAGTGAATCTGTAATGTGTCTCTCCAGGAATGTGAACCTGCTGCTCCACCTCCACGTGTCCTGATGGATCTGTTACTGTCACTACTGCGACCATGATTTATGGCTGCCTGTTATTATAACCTTACAAGTGTGTTATTATAACATGGATCCAGCCAGGGCCAGGATGTCACATATTTTACCCCTTTTACTCCTCCTCGTGTTACCTGAAAGCAGCAACACTGCAAAAATCTGCATTCAGGTATATACCGAAATGTCATAAAACAGATCAAATGAACCCCTTAATGACCGCCAATATGTCTCTTCACTGTCCTGAGATATAAGAGACTAGCATCCCCATACAGAAGACAATCCAGCAGCTGTCGGCTGACAACTTGCTGCATCAGCCATGCTCAGCATTGACACTGTCCATATCTGTTTAACCCCTTAGATGCTGCTGACAATAGTGACTACATCATATCAATGACAGAAAAAAAGACTCGCACATCCAAACTAGTGTGAATAGGTGCATACCAGGAGCAGCTACCTCCATACATAAATATACAAAAAAGGTTGCACTCTATCGTGCAAAAGCATGTCTAATATGAAATATATGAAATATGAATAGCAAAATGGCTTTTGAACATTAGGAAAATATTTAAGAGACGCTTTGCACAGAATTTGATATAATCAAATAGTGTGAGCCCATCAACCAATCGTCAAGGTGGTCTCATAAAACTGATGGGTCCCTGATCTCCCTGTCCAAATGTGAACACTTACCGAAGGCCTTCATATTAGACATGCTTTTGCACGATAGAGTGCAACCTTTTTTGTATATTTACATCATATCAATGGTTAATAGATTGTGGGGGCTTCCGATTTAACCTCATCGGCACCCAGAGATCATGATTGTGTGGTACTGATGGTTCCCATGGCAATTCACGGTAAAATAATGGCCTTAGAGTCTGCGGGCTTCAGTGACCTGTTCAGAAGTTGGTAAAATTACACTTTTCCATTTCTGTTATGCCACTGTGCATTAATTCCTGAGCACCTGAAGGGTTAATAAACTACCTAACAGCAGTTTCCAGTATGTTGAGGAGTGCAGTTTTTAAAATGGTATCACTTTGGTTTTTTTTCCAACATATAGGACCCCCTAACTCATTTGGATATGTCCCTAAAAAAATACATTTTGTAAATTTCCTTGAAAAAATGAAAAATTACTGCGACATTTTTAAACCTCCTGAAATGCTAACAAAATAAATTAACATTTTACAAATGTTGCTGATGTAAAGCAGACATGAGGGAAATGTTATTTATTCACGCGTTTCTATGGTATGACTATCTGAATTAAAGGGATAATCATTCAAAGTTTGAAAATTGCACTTTTTTCACATTTTTGGCATTTTTTTAAATATATATTTTTTTATAAATAAAGACAAAACATATCGACCTAAATTTATCATTATCATAAAGTATAATATGCCACGAAAAAGCAATCTCAAAATCACTGGGTTACGTCTATGCGTTCCAGAGTTATTACCACATAAAGTGACACTGGTCACATTTCAAAAATTTGTCCAGGTCACTAAGGGGTTAAGATCATCTAATAGGTGAAATAATATGGCTCCAGTATAATGCATTGCTCACATTGTTGTTTAGTTCTATCTAGGTTCTGATGATTGTTGAGAAGCTTAGTCTGCAACATCATCCTCAGAATGACCAGAAATCGAACTAAAACCTCACAAACTCCATTTAGAATTGATAAAATTGATCAGAATTTTTTGGGACCCATTGGAAACTCTTAATGGCCCGTTCCACTGACTCAGGACAAATGTCACCACTAAGTTGACATAATATAAAATGTTCCCTGATGATCCCAAGTGCCGATTGACTACACAATACAAACTGTATAGAATATTACAAAGATCTATTAAACCTGGTAAGACTGGTGTACTTATTTTTAAAATCCATGTCAGAATGGATGTTTAATACTAATATTAAGATGAGTATTTTATGAGTCAAGATAGACTGCTGCATTTTAATAACAGACAGGAAAAAAATATATACCGTATATACTCTGAAATGGATTTTCAAAATAAATACACCAGTTTTACCAGGTTTAATAGATCAAAGAAATATTACAATATATTATAATAGATTATTATATATTAACCCCTTCATGACCTTGGTATTTTTCGTTTTTCCGTGTTCGTTTTTCACTCCCCTCCTTCCCAGAGCCATAACTTTTTTATTTTTCCGTAAATTTGGCCATGTGAGGGCTTATTTTTTGCGGGACGAGTTGTACTTTTGAATGACATCATTGGTTTTAGCATGTCGTGTACTAGAAAACGGGAAAAAAATTCCAAGTGCGGTGAAATTGCAAAAAAAAGTGCAATCCCACACTTGTTTTTTGTTTGGCTTTTTTGCTAGGTTCACTAAATGCTAAAACTGACCTGCCATTATGATTCTCCAGGTCAGTACGAGTTCATAGACACCTAACATGACTAGGTTATTTTTTATCTAAGTGGTGAAAAAAAATTCCAAACTTTGCTAAAAAAAAAAAAATGCGCCATTTTCTGATACCCGTAGCGTCTCCACTTTTCATGATCTGGGGTCGGTTGAGGGCTTATTTTTTGCGTGCCGAGATGACGTTTTTAATGATAGCATTTCGGTGCAGATACGTTCTTTTGATCGCCCGTTATTCCATTTTAATGCAATGTCACGGCGACCAAAAAAACGTAATTCTGGTGTTTTGAATTGTTTTCCCGCTACGCTGTTTAGCGATCAGGTTAATGCTTTTTTTTAATTGATAGATCGGGCGATTCTGAGCGCGGAGATACCAAATATGCATAGATTTTATATTTTTTTTATTGATTTATTTTGATTGGGGCGAAAGGGGGGTGATTTAAACTTTTATATTTTTTTATTTTTTTAACATTTTTTTAACTTTTTTTTTTACTTTTGCCATGCTTCAATAGCCTCCATGGGAGGCTAGAAGCAGGCACAACGCGATCGCCTCTGCTACATAGCAGCGATCTGCTGATCGCTGCTATGTAGCAGAAATGGAGGTATGCTGTGAGCGCCGACCACAGGGTGGCGCCCACAGCCACCGGCGATCAGTAACCATAGAGGTCCCAAGGACCTCTATGGTTACAATGGAGACGCATCGCCGACCCCCGATCATGTGACGGGGTCGGCGATGACGTCATTTCCGGCCGCCCGGCCGGAAGCGGTAGTGTCATGATTCCAATGGCAGGGAATCACAAAAGGACAAGCACCAACGAGCTCTAGGGTGATGGAACCTGAGCTGACCGCGACCCTAAACCTGAACACACAAATAACAATAGCCGGGGAACGTGCCTACGTTGATCCTAGACGTCTCGCACCAGCCGAAGATCTAACTTCCCCTATTAGAAGAAACACAGACCTCTCTTGCCTCCAGAGAAATACCCCACAGAAATAGCAGCCCCCCACATATAATGACGGTGAAATGAGAGGAAGGCACATACACAGTATGAAAACAGATTCAGCAAAATGAGGCCCGCTAAAACTAGATAGCAGAGGATACAAAACTAAACTGCGCGGTCAGCAAAAAACCCTTCAAAAACCCATCCTGTAATTACTTGAACTCATGTTCCAACTCATGGAACATGAGGAGCAATTACAGCCCACTAGAGCAACCAGCAGCAAAGAAACAATTATATGCAAGCTGGACAAGACAAAAATAAAGCAAAACGTGGAACAAGAAAATCAAAAACTTAGCTTGTCCTGAAGATTACTGAAGCCAGAAGCTGAGGTAACAAAAGACTCTGATAACCTTGATAGCCGGCGGGGAAATGACAAGAAAGCCCGGTTAAATAGGAAACTCCCAAATCCTAATAGAACAGGTGGACACCAGAGACAGCAGAACACAAATCACCCAGTACCATCAGTAACCACCAGAGGGAGCCCAAAAACAGAACTCACAACAGTACCCCCCCCTTGAGGAGGGGTCACCGAACCCTCACGAGAACCACCAGGGCGACCAGGATGAGCCCTATGAAAAGCGCGGACCAAATCATCAGCATGAACATCAGAGGCAACCACCCAAGAATTATCCTCCTGACCATAACCCTTCCACTTGACCAAATATTGGAGTTTCCGTCTGGAAACACGAGAATCCAAGATCTTCTCCACAACATACTCCAATTCTCCCTCCACCAGCACCGGAGCAGGAGGCTCAAGCGAAGGAACAACAGGTACCTCATACCTCCGCAACAACGACCGATGGAACACATTATGAATAGCAAACGATGCCGGGAGATCCAAACGAAACGACACAGGGTTAAGAATTTCCAAGATCCTATAAGGACCGATGAACCGAGGCTTGAACTTAGGAGAAGAGACCTTCATAGGAACAAAACGAGAAGACAACCACACCAAGTCCCCAACACGAAGTCGAGGACCCACGCGGCGACGGCGATTAGCAAACTGCTGAGCCTTCTCCTGGGACAACTTCAAATTGTCCACCACATGACTCCAAATCTGATGCAACCTATCCACCACCATGTCCACTCCAGGACAATCAGAATGCTCCACCTGACCAGAGGAAAAACGAGGATGAAACCCCGAATTACAAAAGAAAGGAGAAACCAAGGTAGCAGAACTAGCCCGATTATTAAGGGCAAACTCGGCCAGCGGCAAAAAGGTAACCCAGTCATCCTGATCAGCAGAAACAAAACACCTCAAATAAGTTTCCAAGGTCTGATTAGGTCGCTCCGTCTGGCCATTCGTCTGAGGGTGGAATGCAGACGAAAAGGACAAATCAATGCCCATCTTAGCACAGAACGTCCGCCAAAATCTAGACACAAACTGGGATCCCCTGTCAGAAACGATGTTCTCCGGAACCCCATGCAAACGAACCACGTTCTGGAAAAACAGAGGGACCAACTCAGAGGAGGAAGGTAACTTAGGCAAGGGTACAAGATGAACCATTTTAGAAAAGCGGTCACACACAACCCAGATGACAGACATTTTTTGAGAGACAGGGAGATCCGAAATAAAGTCCATGGAAATGTGCGTCCAAGGCCTCTTCGGGATAGGCAAAGGTGACAACAATCCACTGGCTCGAGAACAGCAAGGCTTAGCCCGAGCACAAACCTCACAAGACTGCACAAAAGAACGCACATCCCTCGACAAGGAAGGCCACCAAAAAGACCTGGCCACCAAGTCTCTAGTACCAAATATTCCAGGATGACCTGCCAACGCAGAAGAATGGACCTCGGAGATGACTCTACTGGTCCAACTATCCGGAACAAACAGTCTCTCAGGCGGACAACGATCAGGTTTACCCGCCTGAAACTCCTGCAAAGCACGTCGCAAGTCTGGGAAGACGGCCGACAAAATCACCCCATCCCTAAGGATACCAGTGGGCTCAGAATTTCCAGGGGAGTCAGGCACAAAACTCCTAGAAAGAGCATCCGCCTTCACATTCTTTGAACCTGGCAGGTATGAAACCACAAAATTGAAACGAGAGAAAAACAGTGACCAACGAGCCTGTCTAGGATTCAGACGCCTGGCAGACTCAAGGTAAATCAGATTTTTGTGATCAGTCAAGACCACCACACGATGTCTAGCACCCTCCAGCCAATGACGCCACTCCTCAAATGCCCACTTCATGGCCAAAAGTTCCCGATTACCCACATCATAATTCCGCTCAGCGGGCGAAAATTTTCTAGAAAAGAACGCACATGGCTTCATCACCGAGCAATCGGAGCTTCTCTGTGACAAAACCGCCCCCGCTCCAATCTCGGAAGCATCAACCTCAACTTGGAAAGGAAGCGAAACATCAGGCTGACGCAACACAGGAGCAGAAGAAAACCGGCGTTTAAGTTCCTGAAAGGCCTCCACAGCCGCAGGAGACCAATCAGCAACATCAGCACCCTTCTTAGTCAAATCCGTCAAAGGCTTAACAACACTAGAAAAATTAGTTATAAAATGACGATAGAAATTAGCAAAGCCCAAGAACTTCTGCAAACTCTTAAGAGATGCAGGCTGCGTCCAGTCACAAATAGCCCGAACCTTGACGGGATCCATCTCAATAGTAGAAGGGGAAAAAATATACCCCAAGAAAGAAATCTTCTGGACTCCAAAGAGACACTTTGAGCCCTTTACAAACAAGGAATTAGCCCGCAGGACCTGAAACACCTTCCTGACCTGCTGAACATGAGACTCCCAGTCATCAGAAAAAACCAAAATATCATCCAAATACACAATCATAAATTTATCCAGATATTCACGGAAAATATCGTGCATAAAGGACTGGAAGACTGAAGGAGCATTAGAAAGTCCGAAAGGCATTACCAAATACTCAAAATGGCCCTCAGGCGTATTAAATGCGGTTTTCCACTCATCACCTTGCTTTATTCGTATAAGATTATACGCACCCCGGAGATCAATCTTAGTGAACCATTTAGCCCCCTTAATGCGAGCAAACAAATCAGTCAACAAAGGCAAAGGATACTGATATTTTACGGTAATCTTATTCAAAAGACGATAATCTATACAAGGCCTCAAGGACCCATCTTTCTTGGCCACGAAAAAAAACCTGCTCCCAAAGGGGACGAAGATGGACGGATATGTCCCTTTTCCAAGGACTCCTTAACATAATCCCGCATAGCAGTATGCTCTGGCACTGACAGATTGAACAAACGACCTTTAGGAAATTTACTACCAGGAATTAACCCCTCTGTGACCTTAGACGTACTATCCCGTCGAGGTGCCCTGGGCTTATCTGACCCTGGACGGGATAGTACGTCATAGCCGATCGGCCGCGCTCACGGGGGGAGCGCGGCCGGGTGTCAGCTGCTTATCGCAGCTGACATCCGGCACTATGTGCCAGGAGCGGTCACGGACCGCCCCCGGCACATTAACCCCTGGCACACCGCGATCAAAGATGATCGCGATGTGCCGGCGGTGCAGGGAAGCACCGCGCAGGGAGGGGGCTCCCTGCGGGTTTCCCTGAGACCCCCGGAGCAACGCGATGTGATCGCGTTGCTGCGAGGGTCTCACCTCCCTCCCTGCTCCCTCCAGCCCTGGATCCAAGATGGCCGCGGATCCGGGTCCTGCAGGGAGGGAGGTGGCTTCACAGAGCCTGCTCAGAGCAGGCACTGTGAAGCCTGCAGCGCTGCATATCAGATCAGTGATCTGACAGAGTGCTGTGCAAACTGTCAGATCACTGATCTGTGATGTTTCCCCCTGGGACAAAGTAAAAAAGTTAAAAAAAATTTTTCCAAATGTGTAAAAAAAATTAAAAAAAATATTCCAAAATAATGAAAAAAAAAATATATATTATTCCCATAAATACATTTCTTCATCTAAATAAAAAAAAAAACCCAATAAAAGTACACATATTTAGTATCGCCGCGTCCGTAACGACCCGACCTATAAAACTGTCCCACTAGTTAACCCCTTCAGTAAACACCGTAAGAAAAAAAAAAAAAAACGAGGCAAAAAACAACGCTTTATTATCATACCGCCGAACAAAAAGTGGAATAACACGCGATCAAAAGGACAGATATAAATAACCATGGTAACGCTGAAAGAGTCATATTGTCCCGCAAAAAAAGAGCCGCCATACAGCATCATCAGCAAAAAAATAAAAAAGTTATAGTCCTGAGAATAAAGCGATGCAAAAATAATTATTTTTTCTGTTAAATAGTTTTTATCGTATAAAAGCGCCAAACCATAAAAAAATGATATAAATGAGGTATCGCTGTAATCGTACTGACCCAAAGAATAAAACTGATTTATCAATTTTACCAAACGCGGAACGGTATAAATGCCTCCCCCAATAGAAATTCATGAATAGCTGGCTTTTGGTCATTCTTCCTCACAAAAATCGGAATAAAAAGCGATCAAAAAATGTCACGTGCCCAAAAATGTTTTCAATAAAAAAACGTCAACTCGTCCCGCAAAAAACAAGACCTCACATGACTCTGTGGACCAAAATATGGAAAAATTATAGCTCTCAAAATGTGGTATTGCAAAAAATATTTTTTGCAATAAAAAGGGTCTTTCAGTGTGTGACGGCTGCCAATCATAAAAATCCGCTAAAAAACTCGCTATAAAAGTAAATCAAACCCCCCTTCATCACCCCCTTAGTTAGGGAAAAATAAATTTTTTTTTATTTATTTCCATTTTCCCATTAGGGCTAGGGTTAGGGCTAGGGTTAGGGCTAGGGCTAGGGTTAGGGCTAGGGTTAGGGCTAGGGCTAGGGCTAGGGTTAAGGTTAGGGCTAGGGTTAGGGCTAGGGTTAGGGCTAGGGTTAGGGCTAGGGTTAGGGCTAGGGTTAGGGTTAGGGTTAGGGCTAGGGTTAGGGCTAGGGCTAGGGTTAGGGCTAGGGTTAGGGCTAGGGTTAGGGCTAGGGTTAGGGTTAGGGCTAGGGTTAGGGCTAGGGTTAGGGCTAGGGTTAGGGTTAGGGTTGGGGCTACAGTTAGGGTTGGGGCTAAAGTTAGGGTTAGGGTTTAGATTACATTTACAGTTGGGAATAGGGTTGGGATTAGGGTTAGGGGTGTGTCAGGGTTAGAGGTGTGGTTAGGGTTACCGTTGGAATTAGGGTTAGGGGTGTGTTTAGATTAGGGTTTCAGTTATAATTGGGGGGTTTTCACTGTTTCGGCACATCAGGGGCTCTCCAAACACGACATGGCGTCCGATCTCAATTCCAGCCAATTCTGCGTTGAAAAAGTAAAACAGTGCTCCTTCCCTTCCGAGCTCTCCTGTGTGCCCAAACAGGGGTTTACCCCAACATATGGGGTATCAGCGTACTCAGGACAAATTGGACAACAACTTTTGTGGACCAATTTCTCCTGTTACCCTTGGGAAAATACAAAACTGGGGGCTAAAAAATAATTTTTGTGGGAAAACAAAAAGATTTTTTATTTTCACGGCTCTGCATTATAAACTGTAGTGAAACACTTGGGGGTTCAAAGTTCTCACAACACATCTAGATAAGTTCATTGAGGGGTCTAGTTTCCAATATGGGGTCACTTGTGGGGGGTTTCTACTGTTTAGGTACATTAGGGGCTCTGCAAACGCAATGTGACGCCTGCAGACCAATCCATCTAAGTCTGCATTCCAAATGATGCTCCTTCCCTTCCGAGCCCTCCCATGCGCCCAAACGGTGGTTCCCCCCCACATATCGGGTATCAGCGTACTCAGGACAAATTGGACAACAACATTTAGGGTCCAATTTCTCCTGCTAACCTTGGAAAAATACAAAACTGGGGGCTAAAATATAATTTTTGTGGAAAAAAAAATATTTTTTATTTGCATGGCTCTGCGTTATAAACTGTAGTGAAATACTTGGGGGTTCAAAGCTCTCACAACACATCAAGATGAGTTCCTTAGGGGGTCTACTTTCCAAAATGGTGTCACTTGTGGGGGGTTTCTACTGTTTAGGTACATTAGGGGCTCTGCAAACGCAATGTGACGCCTGCAGACCATTCCATTTAAGTCTGCATTCCAAATGGCGCTCCTTCCCTTCCGAGCCCTCCCATGCGCCCAAACGGTGGTTCCCCCCCACATATGGGGTATCAGCGTACTCAGGACAAATTGGACAACAACTTTTGGGGTCCAATTTCTCCTGTTACCCTAGGGAAAATACAAAACTGGGGGCTAAAAAATAATTTTTGTGGGAAAAACATTTTGTTTTATTTTTATGGCTCTGCATTATAAACTTCTGTGAAGCCCTTGGTGGGTCAAAGTGCTCACCACACATCCAGATAAGTTCCTTAGGGGGTCTACTTTCCAAAATGGTGTCACTTGTGGGGGGTTTCTACTGTTTAGGTACATTAGGGGCTCTGCAAACGCAATGTGACGCCTGCAGACCACTCCATCTAAGTCTGCATTCCAAATGGCGCTCCTTCCCTTCCGAGCCCTCCCATGCGCCCAAACGGTGGTTCCCCCCACATATGGGGTATCAGCGTACTCAGGACAAATTGGACAACAACTTTTGGGGTCCAATTTCTCCTGTTACCCTAGGGAAAATACAAAACTGGGGGCTAAAAAATAATTTTTGTGGGAAAAAAATTTTGTTTTATTTTTACGGCTCTGCATTATAAACTTCTGTGAAGCCCTTGGTGGGTCAAAGTGCTCACCACACATCCAGATAAGTTCCTTAGGGGGTCTACTTTCCAAAATGGTGTCATTTGTGGGGGGTTTCAATGTTTAGGCACATCAGTGGCTCTCCAAACGCAACATGGCATCCCATCTCAATTCCTGTCAATTTTGCATTGAAAAGTCAAACGGCGCTCCTTCCCTTCCGAGCTCTCCCATGCGCCCAAACAGTGGTTTACTGCCACATATGGGGTATCAGCGTACTCAGGACAAATTGGACAACAACTTTTGAGGTCCAATTTCTTCTCTTACCCTTGGAAAAATAAAAAATTGGGGGCAAAAATATAATTTTTGTGAAAAAATATGATTTTTTATTTTTACGGTTCTGCATTATAAACTTCTGTGAAGCACTTGGTGGGTCAAAGTGCTCACCACACCTCTAGATAAGTTCCTTAGGGGGTCTACTTTCCAAAATGGTGTCACTTGTGGGGGGTTTCAATGTTTAGGCACATCAGTGGCTCTCCAAACGCAACATGGCGACCCATCTCAATTTCTGTCAATTTTGCATTGAAAAGTCAAACTGCGCTCCTTCCCTTCCGAGCTCTCCCATGCGCCCAAACAGTGGTTTACTGCCACATATGGGATATCAGCGTACTCAGGACAAATTGGACAACAACTTTTGAGGTCCAATTTCTTCTCTTACCCTTGGAAAAATAAAAAATTGGGGGCAAAAATATAATTTTTGTGAAAAAATATGATTTTTTATTTTTACGGTTCTGCATTATAAACTTCTGTGAAGCACTTGGTGGGTCAAAGTGCTCACCACACATCCAGATAAGTTCCTTAGGGGGTCTACTTTCCAAAATGGTGTCATTTGTGGGGGGTTTCAATGTTTAGGCACATCAGTGGCTCTGCAAACGCAACATGGCGTCCCATCTCAATTCCTGTCAATTTTGCATTGAAAAGTCAAATAGCGCTCCTTCCCTTCCGAGCTCTCCCATGCGCCCAAACAGTGGTTTACTGCCACATATGGGGTATCAGCGTACTCAGGACAAATTGGACAACAACTTTTTGGGTCCAATTTCTCCTGTTACCCTTGGTAAAATAAAACAAATTGGAGCTGAAGTAAATTTTTTGTGTAAAAAAGTTAAATGTTCATTTTTATTTAAACATTCCAAAAATTCCTATTAAACACCTGAAGGGTTAATAAACTTCTTGAATGTGGTTTTGAGCACCTTGAGGGGTGCAGTTTTTAGAATGGTGTCACACTTGGGCATTTTCTATCATATAGACCCCTCAAAATGACTTCAAATGAGACATGGTCCCTAAAAAAAAATGGTGTTGTAAAAATGAGAAATTGCTGGTCAACTTTTAACCCTTATAACTCCCTAACAAAAAAAAAAATTGGTTCCAAAATTATGCTGATGTAAAGGAGACATGTGGGAAATGTTACTTATTAAGTATTTTGTGTGACATATCTCTGTGATTTAATTGCATAAAAATTCAAAGTTTAAAAATTGCTAAATTTTCTAAATTTTCGCCAAATTTCCGTTTTTTTCACAAATAAACGCAGGTACTATCAAAGAAATTTTACCACTATCATGAAGTACAATATGTCACGAGAAAACAATGTCAGAATCACCAGGATCCGTTGAAGCGTTTCGGAGTTATAACCTCATAAAGGGACAGTGGTCAGAATTGTAAAAATTGGCCTGGTCATTGACGTGCAAACCACCCTTGGGGGTAAAGGGGTTAAATCTATAGCACAATCGCAATCCCTGTGAGGAGGAAGCGAACTGAGCTTAGGCTCCTCAAAAACATCCCGATAATCCGACAAAATACAGGAACCTCAGAAGGAGTAGATGAAGCGATAGAAATCGGAGGTGCATCATCATGAACCCCCTGACATCCCCAGCTTAACACAGACATTGTTTTCCAGTCAAGGACTGGATTATGAGTTTGTAACCATGGCAGACCAAGTACTAGAACATCATGTAAATTATACAACACCAGGAAGCGAATCACCTCCTGATGAACGGGAGTCATACGCATGGTCACTTGTGTCCAGTACTGAGGTTTATTCATAGCTAAAGGTGTAGAGTCAATTCCCTTCAAAGGAATAGGGACTTCCAGAGGCTCAAGACTAAACCCACATCGCTTGGCAAATGACCAATCCATAAGACTCAGGGCAGCGCCTGAATCTACATAGGCATCGACGGAAATGGAGGATAATGAGCAAATCAGAGTCACAGACAGAATGAACTTAGACTGTAACGTACTAATGGCAACAGACTTATCAACCTTTTTTGTGCGTTTAGAGCATGCTGATATAACATGAGCTGAATCACCACAATAAAAGCACAACCCATTTTTCCGCCTATAGTTTTGCCGTTCACTTCTAGACAGAACTCTATCACATTGCATTGTCTCAAGTGCCTGTTCAGAAGACACCGCCAAATGGTGCACAGGTTTGCGCTCCCGTAAACGCCGATCAATCTGAATAGCCATAGTCATAGACTCATTCAGACCCGTAGGCGCAGGGAACCCCACCATAACATCTTTAATGGCCTCAGAAAGGCCATCTCTGAACTTTGCAGCCAGGGCGCACTCATTCCACTGAGTAAGCACTGACCATTTCCGAAATTTTTGACAATATATTTCTGCTTCATCTTGCCCCTGAGAGAGAGCTAATAAAGCTTTTTCAGCCTGAATCTCTTGGTTAGGTTCCTCATAGAGCAAACCCAATGCCAGAAAAAACGCATCCACATTAAGCAACGCAGGATCCCCTGGTGCCAATGCAAATGCCCAATTTTGAGGGTCACCCCGCAGGAAAGATATAATAATCTTAACCTGCTGAGCAGGGTCTCCAGAAGAGCGAGATTTCAAAGAAAGGAACAGCTTGCAATTGTTCTTAAAATTCAGAAAACTAGATCTATCTCCAGCAAAGAACTCTGGAATAGGAATTCTAGGTTCAGACATAGGAGCATGTACAACAAAATCTTGTATATTTTGAACCTTAGCAGCAAGATTATTCAAGCTGGAAGCTAAACTCTGGACATCCATGATAAACAGCTAAGGTCAGAGCCATTCAAGGATTAAGAGGAGGAGAAAAAAAAAAAAATCAGCCAGGCTGCAATTAGGGCTAGGCAGCAACCTCAGAGGAGAAAAAAAAAAAAAAAAACTTCCTCAGACTACTTTTCCTCCTACTTCAGCCCAAACATTTTTGGGCCGGCTATACTGTCATGATTCCAATGGCAGGGAATCACAAAAGGACAAGCACCAACGAGCTCTAGGGTGATGGAACCTGAGCTGACCACGACCCTAAACCTGAACACACAAATAACAATAGCCAGGGAACGTGCCTACGTTGATCCTAGACGTCTCGCACCAGCCGAAGATCTAACTTCCCCTATTAGAAGAAACACAGACCTCTCTTGCCTCCAGAGAAATACCCCACAGAAATAGCAGCCCCCCACATATAATGACGGTAAAATGAGAGGAAGGCACATACACAGTATGAAAACAGATTCAGCAAAATGAGGCCCGCTAAAACTAGATAGCAGAGGATACAAAAGTAAACTGCGCGGTCAGCAAAAAACCCTTCAAAAAACCATCCTGTAATTACTTGAACTCATGTTCCAACTCATGGAACATGAGGAGCAATTACAGCCCACTAGAGCAACCAGCAGCAAAGAAACAATTATATGCAAGCTGGACAAGACAAAAATAAAGCAAAACGTGGAACAAGAAAATCAAAAACTTAGCTTGTCCTGAAGATTACTGAAGCCAGAAGCTGAGGTAACAAAACACTCTGATAACCTTGATAGCCGGCGGGGAAATGACAAGAAAGCCTGGTTAAATAGGAAACTCCCAAATCCTAATAGAACAGGTGGACACCAGAGACAGCAGAACACAAATCACCCAGTACCATCAGTAACCACCAGAGGGAGCCCAAAAACAGAACTCACAACACGGTAGTTAAATGCCGCTGTCTGCGTTTGACAGCGGCATTTAACTAGTTAATAGGTGCGGGCAGATCGCGATTCTGCCCGCGCCTATTACGGGCACATGTCAGCTGTTCAAAACAGCTGACATGTCTCGGCTTTGATGTGGGCTCACCGCAGAGCCCTGCATCAAAGCAGGGGATCTGACCTCGGACGTACTATCCCGTCCGAGGTCAGATAGGGGTTAAATTAATATAATGTTTTATTTCATTATTATTTTTTTATAATTACAATTTACATATATTATGTATTCTATTTATTATATTATATTATATATATATATATATATATATAGTATATATTAATGCATTAAATAATTATTTAATTATTGATATGTATTATTATTTAATTATTCATTATTAATTATATTATATATAATATAGCACTCATAAAGGAAAAAGTTGTCACAAATGTCAGGGGCTCCTGCCATCTCTGTGGAACCAGCAGTCCAGTCTGGCCTAAGGTCTGTATTCACCTGGGGCCTGTTTTAAAGGCTTGGTGTCTATATCTTTATTTATTGGTCTGATGAGTTCTATATTTGTTAAAAGGAAATGGTGTATGACCTGGATTCATTTTGGGGTGTGCTGAAGCGGGTCATATGTATTATTTTTAAGTCAAATCTCTTTCTTTGGCATCTACCTAATGTTGATTTCTAACGTCAACAAATTTTGGCAAGTCTTGTTTCTGTTATTTCTTGTAGTAGCATATTCTACAGAGGTATGACTCTACAGAAAAATCAAAAAGGCACTGTGCTATTGTGGCCAAGCATAAAGCCTAAAGACATCATTACCATCCCACCCCTTGTCTGTTAGTTAAAGCTCCTGGGGCTTTGACTTGACATACAGTGGGGCAAAAAAGTATTTAGTCAGTCAGCAATAGTGCTAGTTCCACCACTTAAAAAGATGAGAGGCGTCTGTAATTTACATCATAGGTAGACCTCAACTATGGGAGACAAACTGAGAAAAAAAAATCCAGAAAATCACATTGTCTGTTTTTTTATCATTTTTTTTTGCATGTTATGGTGGAAAATAAGTATTTGGTCAGAAACAAACAATCAAGATTTCTGGTTCTCACAGACCTGTAACTTCTTCTTTAAGAGTCTCCTCTTTCCTCCACTCATTACCTGTAGTAATGGCACCTGTTTAAACTTGTTATCAGTATAAAAAGACACCTGTGCACACCCTCAAACAGTCTGACTCCAAACTCCACTATGGTGAAGACCAAAGAGCTGTCAAAGGACACCAGAAACAAAATTGTAGCCCTGCACCAGGCTGGGAAGACTGAATCTGCAATAGCCAACCAGCTTGGAGTGAAGAAATCAACAGTGGGAACAATAATTAGAAAATGGAAGACATACAAGACCACTGATAATCTCCCTCGATCTGGGGCTCCACGCAAAATCCCACCCCGTGGGGTCAGAATGATCACAAGAACGGTGAGCAAAAATCCCAGAACCACGCGGGGGGACCTAGTGAATGAACTGCAGAGAGCTGGGACCAATGTAACAAGGCCTACCATAAGTAACACACTACGCCACCATGGACTCAGATCCTGCAGTGCCAGACGTGTCCCACTGCTTAAGCCAGTACATGTCCGGGCCCGTCTGAAGTTTGCTAGAGAGCATTTGGATGATCCAGAGGAGTTTTGGGAGAATGTCCTATGGTCTGATGAAACCAAACTGGAACTGTTTGGTAGAAACACAACTTGTCGTGTTTGGAGGAAAAATAATACTGAGTTGCATCCATCAAACACCATACCTACTGTAAAGCATGGTGGTGGAAACATCATGCTTTGGGGCTGTTTCTCTGCAAAGGGGCCAGGACGACTGATCCGGGTACATGAAAGAATGAATGGGGCCATGTATCGTGAGATTTTGAGTGCAAACCTCCTTCCATCAGCAAGGGCATTGAAGATGAAACGTGGCTGGGTCTTTCAACATGACAATGATCCAAAGCACACCGCCAGGGCAACGAAGGAGTGGCTTCGTAAGAAGCATTTCAAGGTCCTGGAGTGACCTAGCCAGTCTCCAGATCTCAACCCTATAGAAAACCTTTGGAGGGAGTTGAAAGTCCATGTTGCCAAGCGAACAGCCAAAAACATCACTGCTCTAGAGGAGATCTGCATGGAGGAATGGGCCAACATACCAACAACAGTGTGTGGCAACCTTGTGAAGACTTACAGAAAACGTTTGACCTCTGTCATTGCCAACAAAGGATATATTACAAAGTATTGAGATGAAATTTTGTTTCTGACCAAATACTTATTTTCCACCATAATATGCAAATAAAATGTAAAAAAAACAGACAATGTGATTTTCTGGATTTTTTTTTCTCAGTTTGTCTCCCATAGTTGAGGTCTACCTATGATGTAAATTACAGACGCCTCTCATCTTTTTAAGTGGTGGAACTTGCACTATTGCTGACTGACTAAATACTTTTTTGCCCCACTGTACATGATCAAGCAATCAACCATAAGACCTACCTACACCTCACTATTCAGATCCTAAAGCCTCAAGCATTTTTGACAGACTTGGCACACCCGGATTATATTTGCATTTTGTTCACAAAATAATATTTGACAAATTTTTACATGTTTATTGCAAGAACATATACTTTCCTTCTCCAAAAGATCAATAACACATTGCATTGACTCCACTTAAAGGGGTCCTGCAAGAATGGAAATAAAATATAAGTAACTCAAAATATAAATTCCTATATACCTTTCATTAGCAAATTTCACTCTTTTTGACCAGGGAGGTAATCACTGTAGAATTAAAATGGCCACTGCCTTGTTTCACTGAGGGAAACCTGTTCTGGACTATTAGTAGGACAGGAGCCAGTGAGCATGTGCAGTAGCAAGCTCCAGTGCTGTGACCTGGAAATAACCTACAGATTAGCTAAATCTCCCTGCTCTAAAACCGGTCCTTAATCCCTTCCCCTATGACTTCCTCCCTTTGCTAACCTATATTCTCCTTTGCTACTTATGACTTCCATACTATAGCCATGATTATTTTCAAGCTGAGTTCAGGTTACTAAATGCTGTCCTTACCTACCACTCAGCAAGCAAGGTATCAACTTTTCGCAACTCTTCTTGGAGCTGTTCACACGTGGCCTCTCAATCAAGGTAACCATCTCTTCAAGAGAATTTGCCTATACTTCAGTACTAAAAATCCACGTGTACTGACCCTAGTAATATACCTGCTGTCTCCTGCTCTTCACAGGGCTGCTCCAGTCCCATTCTGCCATTCTTTGACTGCAACTTCTCACTGCTCGAAAGTCAGAGGTAGTGGTCACAAGCTCTGAGTGTAAGTCTATGAGGGCCTCCTTGTTGCCTCATTCTGCCTATTATAGATTTACATTGAGTAGTAGTAGTGACTTCTGGCTCTCTCAGCAAACACTGGAGTCATCCGGCAGGTCACAACCTGCAGAAGACCAACCAGAGAGGCACCAATAACAGATGAAGGCAGGGGCTGGTGAGTATAATGCTGGGGTCAAGAGGCTTAGATTAATGACACCACTCCAGCGGTAAAATTAAAAAATGCTGGAGTGGTGCTTTAATCCTATATTGGATCTTGTCAAGCTATATCCAGGGCACAGCAGTGGAGCTTCTTACTGCACATGCTCAGTCATCTATCAATGAAACAAGATATTGGACAATTTAATATACTAAAGTAATTTCTTCCCTAGATAAATCATGTGTGACTTCTAAGTGTGATTAAATTTATTTTAGGAATTTATTTATAATGATATTTCCTTTAGTTATTTATATTTTCATGGAGAACCCCTTTAAGTAGAAGGACATGATTTATCATTGTTTAATAAGACCAATTGGTACATATATAAATGTCAGCATACTAACCTATAGAGTCCTGTGAACACATTATACTGCGTCCCAGGCTTTCCTGAATTGCAGACAAGGCACTTCCTCTCTCCTAATGCCTGACTTGCGCAGTTTTGCCTTGAGAGCCCATTAATCCAGCATGTCAATAAAAAAACATAAAATGCTTCTCTGATTGATCATTATTGCTTACATAAAAATAACTATTCAGTGGCATTAAACAATCCAGAGGTGGTAGAAGAGGCTGAAATCCATGGGGAGAATTTAATGGAAATAAATATATCAAGCAGGCTTTAATGCCAGAAGTAACAGTGGTTAAAATAAGTATGAAGTTACCTGCAGCTAAGCTTCAGAACTACTGAGTCTTCTCTCAATCCTATGACCTACATATTAATAAATGGAAACTGCAAGGCTGAATCAATAGATGTCAGGCCACATTAGTTATTATCAAGGGATGTAGAAATGATCCTTTCGAGGGATACAGTTAAAATAAGTGTAAGAAAAAAAAGAAAACCAAACCCTGAATCATCTCCATGTCTTGTGCCAACTCTTTGTGCCATAATATGAGCATCAATGTTATGGCTACGTGACCCAGCCAAGTTATATTACCATCCACTGTTGTGTGCAGCTTGTCACAAGGAAAATACGAAGTAGAGACGTTCGCATTTGACAATTATCACTTATCAATTATCACTTATTAGCTAATGTGCCCAAATATTTATGTCCGCCACGACAGGGGCTAATCTTGCAGAGAAGCTCTCCATTCTGGCTCATAAATAGGGTCCGGAGCAGAGATCCTGCTCTAAAATAGCCATAGTCTTTTGTAGAATTGAAGAAAAAGTTTGGGTAAGACAAAACAGATTCCCTCATTTGGTGGCTCTGTTCAAAGGATTTAATTGGTACAGTCCAAAAATGTAAGATGCTCAAATGTATTTGTTGGGCATGAGACCTATAAAGCTATAAAATAAAAGGGACCTATTTAAAAAGACAATGACGTCAAAGCCTAGTCGCCACCATGATGTTCCTTATTTCACATAAGTATGAATGACCAGCTACCAATTAATAATCTATTTCCATTCCCCAATGGACCCACTCATTTCTGTATTGGCTTTAGAACCTGCATAAAGGTTATTCCTCTTCATTTTAAAAGCAGTGTTGATGAAGATTGATAGATGTGTAGATGAATTAATTTACGGTGCCTCGGATTTTTCTGAATTGCTACAGCCTTTGGAACCAGTGGAAGGACCTACCGAGCAAGCACAATTTCATCAATGGTGCATTGGAACAACACATTGGACTGCTGCCACCTGGATAATCTGCTGATTGGCACCCTCTGATTGGCACCCTCAGCAGCTAGTTATTTTTTTTAGGGGAAACTGTGCAGCTTCAAGGGAAATGTAGTATTGCATTCTCCGCCAAACTCCACCACAACAAGGGCTGATCTTACAGAACAGCTCCCCATTCCAGCTCATAGGGTCCAGAGCAAAGACCCCATGGTGTCTATATTCCTTAGTAGAGCATATGCACATGGCTATACTTATGAAACAACTCCTGTAGGCTTTGTGTCAAATGATACTGGATGATGTATTGCCAGATCAGACGGCATGTAAGGACAGCAGTGGTAGATCTCCCAAATAGAGATGGCCAAACCCAAACAGTAAAGTTCGACGTCCGTACTGAACACCTACTGTTCGGGCACAGACACCAAACATGAACTTCACCAGGACATCCGTGTTATTATTTGGGTTCGGCCCCCCAGACACCGGGTGTACCAGAACTGTACCCAGACCCGAACCCAAACACCCATTCACTTGAATGGTGGTCCCGAACATCCAGTGTTTACCACACTGTCATTCGCCTGTGCTGTAAATAAATATTTAAATAAAAAAACAGCGTGGGTTCGTTCCCCTGTATTTTTGATAACCAGTCAGACAAAACTGACAGCTGTGGGGCAAGGCTGGTTATGAAAAATAGAGTGTTCCCCACGCTATTTTTTAAATTATTTAAATAAATAATTTAAAAAAATGGTGTTGGGTCATTCCATTTTTGACAACCAGCCAAGTTAAAGCAGACAGCTGAGTCCTGCCTAAAAATAGCAGCCCACAGCCACCCATAAAAGGCACATTTATTTGATGCGTCAATTCCGGCCTTTTGCCCAGCTCTTCCCACTTGCCCTGTAGCTGTAGGGCGGAATGGTGGCTCAGTGGTTAGCACAGCAGCCTTACAGCGCTGGAGTCCTGGGTTCTAATCCCGCCAAGGACAACATCTGCAAGGAGTTTGTATGTTCTCCCCGTGTCTGCGTGGGTTTCCTCCGGGCACTCCAGTTTCCTCCCACATTCCAAAGACATACTGACAGGGAATTTAGATTGTGAGCCCCATCGAGGACAGTGATGATAATGTGTGCAAAATTGTAAAGCGCTGCGGAATATGTTAGCGCTATATAAGAATAAAGATTATTATTATTAGCTGTGGCAAGTGGGGTTCATATTTGTAGAGTTGATGCCACCTTTGTATTGTCTGGTGACATCAAGCCCACAGGTTAGTAATGAAGAGCCGTCTATAACACACCTATTCATTACTAATCCTACAGTTGTATGGTGAATAAACACACAGCAAGTATAAAGTCTTTTATTTGAAATAAAAACAAAACACACTTCATTTTTTATTTAAAAATAACAAGCACAGTAATGCTTACCTAACTCCCATTCCATTGAAGCACTTGTATCCTGTAATAAAATAAAAATAAAAAACAACCTTATCCCTCACCTGCCCATCGTTCAGTCCCACTCCATAATCAATGTCTGAGGATGAACAGTTTTAAACCTGGAGGGTGCCAAGATGAGACCATCCAGGCTGAGAACCACTGGGAAAATAAGTGCAGCATCAGTGACTAGCAGTGACATCATTGAAGTCACTGCCGGTCACTGAGGCTGCGTGGGATGGAGGGATGGCTTGCTAGATGAATGGATGGATGAGGTATGGATAGGTGGAGGGATGAGGGATGGATGGATTGATTATGGATGGATGAGGGATAGAGGATGGATGAAGGTATGGCTGGATGTAGGACTGGATGGATGGGTGAGGGATGATGGAGGGATGTATGGAAGTATGGCTGGATGAATGGATGAGGAATAGATGGATGAAGGGATGGTCGGATGAGGGATGAGTGAGGGATGGAGGGATGGCTGGATGGAGGGATGGCTGGATGAGGGATGGATGGGGGATGGATGAAGGGATGGCTGGATGAGGGATGGATGATAGATGGATGAGAGATGGATGGATAAAGGATGGATGGCTGGCCGAATGAGGGATGGATAGTGGGGTGGCTGGATGAAGGGATGGCTGGAATCCACAGTGTCCCACGCCATAATCCATTTGTGCAACATGTGCTCTTCAGCATGAACGGTGGCTCATGCTGAAAAGCAAGGATGAATGAGCTGCAGTGAGCGGGCCCCTTAACTACGGTGATCACCGCTAGCACAATAAGAAAAAGTCTCACTGTGCAGCGGTGAGTTCACCACGAGGAATTTCTCCCGGAGAAATGGGGTGAACTCACAGCTGTGAACAGTGATCTTACCGAGATCAACACAGTTCCTTGGCCCAGCAGGGAAAGCAGCCTCAGTAACCTGCCGTAACCTTGATGATGACACCACTAGTAACTGATGCTGTGCTCACAGCAGCTCATTCATCAGTTGATTTCAGCCTGGATGGTCGCATCTTGGCACCATCTAAGTTGACCGTTAACCGTTCATCCCAGACAAGGATTATTGCGTGGGACAGAACAATGGGCAGGTGTTTATTTTTTTTTCATTAGAGGAGACAAGGGCTTCAATGGAATGGGCATTAGGTGAGTAGTATCAATGTGCTTGTTATTTTTAAATAAAAAAAGTAAAAGTGTGTTTATTTCAAATAAAGGACTTTATTCTAGCTGTGTGTTTATTTATAATATAACTATAGGATTGGTAATGGAAGTAATGGATAGGTGTAATACAAAGGTGACATCAACCACTCAAATATGAACCCCACTTGCCACCGCTACAGGGTAAGTGGGAAGAGTCCAGCAAATCGCCAGAATTGGCACATCTAATAGATGCACCTTTTTTAAGCAGCTGTGGGCTGCTTTATTTAGGCTGGGGGGACAATATCCATGGCCCCTTACCAGCCTGAGAATATCAGCCCCCAACTTTATGCTTTAGCTTGGCTGGTTGTGAAAAATGGGGGGACCCCATGCCATTTCTTTAAATTATGTAATTAAGTAAGTTAAAAAAACAGCGTGGGGACCCCTCTATTCTTGATAACTAGGCTTGCTAATGCTGAAAGCTGAGGGTTGCAGCCCCCAGCTGTCAGTTTTGCCTGGCTGGTTATCAAACATACAGGGGAACTCAAGTTGATCTTTTTTTATATACACTGCTCAAAAAAATAAAGGGAACTCTACAATACCACATCCTAGATATCTCTGAATGAAATATTCCAGTTGCAAATTTTTATTCATTGCATAGTGGAATGTGTTCAGAACAATAAAACATAACAATTATGGAATTCAAAATGAAAAACCCATGGAGGGCTGGATTTGGAATGACACCTAAAATCAAAGTGAAAAATCAAATTACAGGCTGATTCAACTTCAGTAGAAATGCCTCATGACAAGGAAAAGATGATCAGTATTGTGTGTGGCCTCCACGTGCCTGTATGACCTCCCTACTGTACAACTCCTGGGCATGCTACTGATGAGGTGGCGGATGGTCTCCTGAAGGATCTCCTACCAGACCTGGACTAAAGCATTCACCAACTCCTGGACAGTCTGTGGTGCAACGTGGCGTTGGTGGATGGAGTGAGACATGATATCCCAGATGTGCTCAATCGGATTCAGGTCTGGGGAACGGGTGGGCCAGTCCGTAGCTTCAATGCCTTCATCTTGCTGACACACTCCAGCCACATGAGGTCTGGCATTGTCCTGCATTAGGAGTAACCCAGGGCCAACCGCACCATCATATGGTTTCACAAGGGGTCTGAGGATCTCATCTCAGTACTTAATGGCAGCCAGGCTACCTCTGGCGAGCACATGGAGGGCTATGTGGCCCTCCAAAGAAATGCCACCCCACACCATTACTGACCCACTGCCAAAGCGGTCATGCTGAAGGATGTTGCAGGCAGCAGATCACTCTTCACGGCGTCTCCAGACTCTGTCACGTCTGACACATATGCTCAGTGTGAACCTGCTTTCATCTGTGAAGAGCACAGGGTGACAGTGGCAAATTTGCCAATCCTGGTGTTCTGTGGCAAATGCCCATGCTGGAGCACAACCCCCATCTGTGGACGTCGGGCACTCAGACCATCCTCATGGAGTCGGTTTCTAACTGTTTGTCAGACACATGCACATTAGTGGCCTGCTGGAGGTCATTTTGCAGGGCTCTGACAGTGCTCCTCCTGTTCCTCCTTGCACAAAGGCTGAGGTAGCGGTCCTACTGCTGGGTTGTTGCCCTCCTATGGCCCCCTCCACGTCTCCTGGTCTACTGGCTTGTCTTCTGGTAGCGCCTCCAGCCTCTGGACACTACACTGACAGACACAGCAAACCTTCTTGCCACAGCTCGCGTTGATGTGTCGTCCTGGATGAGCTGTACTACCTGAGCCACTTGTGTGGGTTGTAAGTCCATCTCATGCTACCACGAGTGAGAAAGCACAACCAACATTCAAAAATGACCAAAACATCAGCCAGAAAGCATTGGTACTGAGATGTGGTCTGTGGTCCCCACCTGCAGAACCACTCCTTTATTGAGTGTGTCTTGATAATTGCCAATAATTTCCATCTATTGTCTATTCCATTTGCACAATAGCATGTGAAATTGATTGTCAATCAGTGTTGTTTCCTAAGTGGACAGTTTGATGTCACAGAAGTTTGATTTACTTGGAGCTATATTCTGTTGTTTAAGTGTTCCCTTTATTTTTTTGAGCAGTGCATATACTTACATAGACTGAAAAAAAATCTAGGTCCATCAAGTTCAGCCTTTCTCCACCAATTGTTTTTCGTCATTAACTTAACTATAACCGCAATGTTATGTGTGTTGAGGAAATCGTCCAGCCTTTTTTAACAGCTGTTATAGTGTATGCCATTACTATCTCTTGTGGTAAGACATTCCACATTCTGATTGCTCTAACTTTAAAGAACCCTTTCCTATTTAGCTGTCGGAATCGCCTTTCTTCCATCCATAATGAGTGCCCCCTGGTCCTTAGTATGGTCGTTTATACATATAAGTGAGATACAATCTGAGGCGTCTTTTTTCTAAGGTAAACTAGCCCAACTTTTTCAACCTCTCATCATATGAGAGGCCTTCCATCCCTTGTAATAATCTAGTTGCCTGCCTTTGAACTGACTCTAACTTATGAATGTCCTTTTTTTTAAATGTGGGGCCCAAAACTGGATCCCATATTCTAGATGTGACCTTACAAGCGATTTATAAAAGGGCAACAATACAATTGGATCGCATGATTTTATCTATTTTTTATACACCCTAAAATTTTGTTTGCTTTTGCCGTTGCTGCTTGACATTAAGTGCTACTGCTCAGCTTACTTGTAACTAGAATACCCAAGTCCTTTTCCTGTTCTGTAGTCCCGAGTGTGGTCCCATTTATTGTTTATGCAGCAATATGATTACTTTATCCCATGTGCATTATTCTACATTTATCTACATTAAAGCTCATTTGCCAAGTGTTTGCCAATTCAGACATCTTATCCAGATCGTTTTGCAAAATTGTAATGTAAAGGTTAGATTTTATTATTATTATTTGTTATTATACCGCCATTTATTCCATGGCGCTTTACATGTGAGGAGGGGGTAGACATAATAAAAACAAGTACAGTAATCTTAAACAATATAAGTTACGACCGCTACATGAGGAGAGAGGACCCTGCCCGCGAGGGCTCACAATCTACAAGAGATGGGTGAGGATACAGTAGACGAGATGGTAGAGCTGGTCATGCAGCGTTTTGGTCGATCGGTGGTTACTGCAGGTTGTAGGCTTAGTATCCTACATAATTTTGTGCCATCAGCAAAAACTGACACTTTACTCTCAATCTCATCCAAATTAAAGAGGTTAAAAAGAATCGGTCCTAGCACAGATCCCTGCAGTACCCCACTGCTGACTATATCCCGTTTAAAGAAAGTACCATTTATGAAGACTCTTTGTTTCCTGTCATTTAGCCAATTCCTTACCCATCTGCATATAGTTTTCCCCCAGTCCCTGCCTCTGTAGCTTCAGTATAAGGCCGGGGTCACACTAGAGAGAAATAGGGACGATTGAGAGGCGCAAAAACAACGCATTGCACTTGGACCAATGTTTCTCTATGGGGCAGCTTCCATCAGCCGTATATTTCTCGGCCGTATTGAATGGGCTGAGAAAATTGCAGCATGCTGCGATTGTCAGCGTATTCCTCCAAAAATACACCAATGCAAGTCTATGGGGGCGAGAAAAATACGGATTACACATGGACCACATGTCTGCCTTGCGAGAAATACGCACCGGTGTCCTATAGAAAAGCTGGTAATTCAGTGCGGTGTACAGCAAAATCACACTGACAGGTTAGAATAGATAAAATAAATATTACACATAGACTAGGTATATGCAGTCATGGTCAAAAGTATTGACACCCCTGCAATTCTGTCAGATAATACTCAGTTTCTTCCTGAAAACGATTGCAAACACAAATTATTTGGTATTATTATCTTCATTTAATTTGTCTTAAATGGAAAAACACAAAAGAGAATGAAGCAAAAAGCAAAACATTGATCATTTCACATAAAATTCCAAAAATGGGCTAGACAAAAGTATTGGCACCCTCAGCCTAATACTTGGTTGCACAACCTTTAGCCAAAATAACTGCGACCAACCGCTTCTGGTAACCATCAATGAGTTTCTTACAATGCTCTGCTGGAATTTTAGATCATTCTTCTTTGGCAAACTGCTCCAGGTCCCTGATATTTGAAGGGTGCTTTCTCCAAACTGCCATTTTTAGATCTCTCCACAGGTGTTCTATGGGATTCAGGTCTGGACTCATTGCTGGCCACATTAGAAGTCTCCAGTGCTTTCTCTCAAACCATTTTCTTTTCTAGTGCTTTTTGAAGCGTGTTTTGGGTCATTGTCCTGATGGAAGACCCATGACCTCTGAGGGAGACCCAGCTTTCTCACACTGGGCCCTACATTATGCTGCAAAATTTGTTGGTAGTCTTCAGACTTCATAATGCCATGCACATGGTCAAGCAGTCCAGTGCCAGAGGCAGCAAAGCAACCCCAAAACATCAGGGAACCTCCGCCATGTTTGACTGTAGGGACCGTGTTTTTTTCTTTGAATGCCTCTTTTTTTATCCTGTAAATTCTATGTTGATGCCTTTGCCCAAAAAGCTCTACTTTTGTCTCATCTGACAGAGAACATTCTTCCAAAACGTTTTAGGCTTTTTTAGGTAAGTTTTGGCAAACTCCAGCCTGGCTTTTTTATTTCTCGGGGTAAGAAGTGGGGTCTTCCTGGGTCTCCTACCATACAGTCCCTTTTCATTCAGACGCCGACGGATTATACGGGTTGACACTGTTGTACCCTCGGACTGCAGGGCAGCTTGAACTTGTTTGGATGTTAGTCGAGGTTCTTTATCCAACATCTGCACAATCTTGCGTTGAAATCTCTTGTCAATTTTTATTTTCCGTCCACATCTAGGGAGGTTAACCACAGTGCCATGGGCTTTAAACTTCTTGATGACACTGTGCACGGTAGACACAGGAACATTCAGGTCTTTGGAGATGGACTTGTAGCCTTGAGATTGCTCATGCTTCCTCACAATTTGGTTTCTCAAGTCCTCAGACAGTTCTTTGGTCTTCTTTCTTTTCTCCATGCTCAATGTGGTACACACAAGGACACAGGACAGAGGTTGAGTCAACTTTAATCCATGTCAACTGGCTGCAAGTGTGATTTAGTTATTGCCAACACGTGTTAGGTGCCACAGGTAAGTTACAGGTGCTGTTAATTACACAAATTAGGGAAGCATCAGATGATTTTTCGAACAGTGCCAATACTTTTGTCCACCCCCTTTTTTATTTTTGGTGTGGAATTATATATATATATATAAATACTTAATACAGGGCTAGATGGCATAAAAGGTGGTAATTCAATTGCCGGCTGTTGCTAAGTCCTATCTCCTTCCCAAACCCAACAGGATATGAGACATGCTTTACATACAGTTAAATAAATCTCAAGGCACGGTGCACAAAACAAATATATAGGAATAAAATAATATAACCACTAATGTGCACCAATGGAAGGTGTAATGGACAAATCGGGAAACCACATAGAAACACGAAGAAAAACCCGAGACAAAGTCCAAAATAAAGCATAAATAACAATATTTATTAAAATATATAATATATAGTGGAACGTTGGGAAAAAATACCATAAAAAGCACAACACCAGGGACATAAAAATGGAACAAAAATAAATTAACTGTATAACCACAGTGTGAAATCAGCATATATGTGCATATCTGTGTCAGTAGGCCATATATAGGAATTAGTAGCAGATATACCAAATCAATATGATAAAGTGTGTGTGCAAACTTGATTAATTGGTGGCAAAAGGAGACCAAATAAAGTGCTGACGTTAAATAATGGTGCAAATTACTGGCGCTAAGTCAGACCGATATGTGACATGTTGGACATGATAACCGGTGAAGTATAAAGCATAAAGCACCAAGCGGGCACAAAACGGAATAAAATGAAAAGTAATAGAGGTCAAAAAAGCCACCTGGTATTCCCTGCTATGTGGAGTGTGAGTTCCTGGGATGTGCCGAACCCCGACGCGCGTTTCGGCGTCTGCCTTCGTCCGCCTGACTATGCGGTGTGCATTTTACAATATGGAGGGCTGTGGTGCACAGAATAATATATTGAGGACTATGGGGTGTATTATACTAAACAAGTAAAATGCTGCCTATTCATCGAGTGATTGGATTGGTTATGCCGGAACAGAAATCCTTGTTCTCAGCAGCACATCGCCGGTGCAAACGGTAGATGTGCTGCTGGTAACATGATACTGTATGGTGATCTGTTAGTGATCTATTAGTGATTGTTCTGTCCCCATCATTCTTTCTCAGACGGTGGAAAGAGGCCGGGAAACAAGCGTTGAACGTGTTCAGTATTGTCGATCACACTCCTTTAGTGGCCTGAACTCAGTGCATGTAAATACAACCAAAATGCTTCTGTGTGATGTGCAATATGTTAGGATTTGAGGCCCCATTTTAAACTTTGCCTAGTGCCCCACTTTGCCTAAAACCAGCCCTGCCTGCAGGGTGGCTAATAATGAGGGCAAACTGGCCAGTTTATCCGGCTCTGGGGGGCCCCTGGCCAGATTGCCATCATGGGATTGCAGCTCCACTGCCTGCAAGAGAAAAAGGCAGCGGAGCGGAGCTGCAGGGAATGGATCCATCCTACTTCCTGCCACACAGCAGTGGCTGAATGACATCATCATTCAGCACCGCGGCTGTGTGAGACAGGAAGCTGCTGGCGATGGTGCGGCTTCAGGATACCGTGTAAGCAGAGGTGAGGTGTGTGTGTGTGCAGAGAGGTGAATGGTGCTGTGTGTGTGTAGGTGGAGGAGAGGGCAATGATGGGGGTGACGGGGTCGAAGGCAATGATTGGGTTGATGGAGAGGGCAATGATAGGGGTGGTGGGGCAGGAGGAAATGATGGTGGCAGTGGAAAGGACAATGATGGGGGTGGTGGGGAGGAGGCAATGATGGAGGTGGTGGAATGGGCAATGATATGGGGTGGTGGGGGAGAAAGCAATAATGGAGGTGGTGAAGAGGGCAATCATGGGGGTGGTGGAGAGGGCAATAATGGGATGTGGGGGATTTATAATGGGTTTAAGAACAGGGGGAGGTGGAGGAAGACATTATTATCGATTATTATGTCTAACACTCCCTTAGTATAAAGTGTACTCACTTATGTATAGCATAGTCCCTTAGCTTTGTCACCTTAAAAGGAGGGGACCCAGGCACATTTCCTGCACAGGTGCCCCAAGCTGTCTGTGTCTGCCCCGGGTGTCCACCTGCCGCTATTAACCTGTTAAATGCTGCTGTCAAATGCTGACAGCGGCATTTAACTACCGCTTCCGGCCGCGCGGCCAGAAATGAGCGCATCGCTGACCTCCGTCACATGATCGGGGGTCAGCGATGCGTCAGAATGGCAACCAGAGAGGTCCTTGAGACCTCTATTGTTACTGATGGTTGCCTGCTGTGAGCGCCCCATGTGGTTTTTTTAGCAAAGTTTGGAATTTTTTTCCACCGCTTAAAAGAGAACCTATACATGTTTGGTGTCTATGAACTCGTAATGACATGGAGAATCATAATGGCAGGTCAGTTTTAGCATTTTGTGAATCTAGTAAAAAAGCCAATAAAAAAACAAGTGTGGGATTGCACTTTTTTTGCAATTTCACCGCACTTGGAATTTTTTTACCGTTTTCTAGTACACGACATGCTAAAAACAATGATGTCATTCAAAAGTACAACTTGTTTTGCAAAAAATAAGCCCTCACACGGCCATATTGACGGAAAAATAAAAAAGTTATGGCTCTGGGAAGAACGGGAGCAAAAAACGAACACAGAAAGACGGAAAATCCCAAGGTCATGAAGGGGTTAAATCACCCCCTTTTGGCCCATCCAAAAGAAAAAAAAAAAATCAAGCCTACACATATTTGGTATCGCCACGTTCAGAATTGCCTGATCACTCAATAAAAAAAAGCATTAACCTGGTCGCTAAACAGCATAGCGAGAAAAAATTTTGAAACGCCAGAATTACGTTTTTTTGGTCGCTGCGACATTGCATTAAAATGCAATAACGGGCGATCAAAAGAACATATCTGCTCAAAAGTGGTATCATTAAAAACATCAGCTTGGCACGCAAAAAATAAGCCCTCACTCGACCCAGATCACGAAAAATGGAGACGCTATGGGTATCGGAAAATGGCGCAATTGTTTTTTTGTTTTTTTTAGCAAAGTTTTGAATTTTTTTTCACCACTTAGATAAAAAATAACCTAGCCATGTTTCGTGTCTATGAACTCGTAATGACCTGGAGAATCATAGTGGCAGGTCAGTGAACCTAATGCATTTAATGAACCTTGCAAAAAAGCTAAACAAAAAACAAGTGTGAGATTGCACTGTTTTTGCAATTTCACCACACTTAGATTTTTTTTCCAGTTTTCTAGTACAAGACATGGTAAAACCAATGGTGTAATTCAAAAGTACAACTCGTCCCGCAAAAAATAAACCCTCACATGACCATATTGACAGAAAAATGAAAAAGTTATGGCTCTGGGAAGGAGGGGAGCGAAAAATGAAAATGCAAAAATGAAAAAGGGCCGCGGTGTGAAGGGGCTAAGTTAAATTGGCCGAATAATATTGCACGCCCCACTTTTCAGTTTTTGAATTTCCACAAAAATTTAATATAACCAATAAACTTCGTTCAACTTCACAATTGTGTTCCACGTGTTGTTGATTCTTCACCACAAATTTACATTTGGTATCTTTATGTTTGAAGCAGGATATATGGGAAAAGGTTGAAAAGTTCCAGGGGGGCCGAATACTTTCACAAGGCACTGTATATATATGTGTCTCACTGACACATATATATACAGTGCAGATCAATAGTTTGGACACACCTTCTCATTTAATGATTTTCTGTATTTTCATGACTATGAAAATTGTAAATTCACACTGAAGGCATCAAAACTATGAATTAACACATGTGGAATTATATACTTAATAAAAAAAATGTGAAACAACTGAAAATATATCTTATATTCTAGGTTCTTCAAAGTAGCCACCTTTTGCTTTGATGACTGCTTTGCACACTCTTGGCATTCTCTTGATGAGCTTCAAGAGGTAGTCACTGGGAATGGTCTACCAACAATCTTGAAGGAGTTCCCAGAGATGCTTAGCACTTGTTGGCCCTTTTGCCTTCACTCTGCGGTCCAGCTCACCCCAAACCATCTCGATTGGGTTCAGGTCTGGTGACTGTTGAGGCCAGGTCATCTGGCGTAGCACCCCATCACTCTCCTTCTTGGTCAAATAGCCCTTACACATCCTGGAGGGGTGTTTGGGGTCATTGTCCTGTTGAAAAATAAATGATGGTCCAACTATACGCAAACCGGATGGAATAGCATGCCACTGCAAGATGCTGTGGTAGCCATGCTGGTTCAGTATGCCTTCAATTTTGAATAAATCCCCAACAGTGTCACCAGCAAAGCACCCCCACACCATCACACCTCCTCCTCCATCCTTCAGGGTGGGACCAGGCATGTAGAGTCCATCCGTTCTGCTTTTCTGCGTCGCACAAAGACACGGTGGTTGGAACCAAAGATCTCAAATTTGGATTCATCAGACCAAAGCACAGATTTCCACTGGTCTAATGTCCATTCCTTGTGTTCTTTAGCCCAAACAAGTCTCATCTGCCTGTTGTCTGTCCTTAGCAGTGGTTTCCTAGCAGCTATTTTACCATGAAAGCCTGCTGCACATAGTGTCCTCTTAACAGTTGTTGTAGAGATGTGCCTGCTGCTAGAACTCTGTGTGGCATTGACCTGGCCTCTAATCTGAGCTGCTGTTGACCTGCAATATTTCAGGCTGGTGACTCGGATAAATTTATCCTCAGAAGCAGAGGTGACTCTTGGTCTTCCTTTCCTGGGGCGGTCCTCATGTGAGCCAGTTTCATTGTAGTGCTTGATGGTTTTTGCCACTGCACTTGGGGACACTTTCAAAGTTTTCCCAATTTTTCAGACTGACTGACCTTCATTTCTTAAAGTAATGATGGCCATTTGTTTTTCTTTACTTGGCTGCTTTTTTCTTGCCATAATACAAAATATAACAGTCTATTCAGTAGGACTATCAGCTGTGTATCCACCAGACTTCTGCTCAACACAACTGATGGTCCCAACCCCATTTATAAGGCAAGAAATCCCACTTAGTAAACCTGACAGGGCACACCTGTGAAGTGAAAACCATTTCCGGTGACTACCTCTTGAAGCTCATCATGAGAATGCCAAGAGTGTGCAAAGCAGTCATCAAAGCAAAAGGTGGCTACTTTAGAGAACCTAGAATATAAGACATAATTTCAGTTGTTTCACACTTTTTTGTTAAGTATATAATTCCACATGTGTTAATTCATAGTTTTGATGCCTTCAGTGTGAATTTACAATTTTCATAGTCATGAAAATACAGAAAAAGCTTTAAATGAGAAGGTGTGTCCAAACTTTTGGTCTGTACTTTATATATACAGTTTATATATACAAATAATTATAATATAGACTGTATATATGTTTTCACGAATATTTGAGCCCATGGATTCATTATTTGTCCATTTTGCAAGCCGGCGAGAAAATCTCGCCGTACGGATGCCATACGGATGACACATGGATATTTTTGGGAGAAAAAAATTGCATCCTCGTATTGAATATGGAACACAGTTCAGGAACTTTTCTGCATATCTCGGCTGTAAAAAATGGACGTATTTTTGTACGTTAGGTGTGACCCCGGCCTAAGGCTGTAATGTGGTACACTATCAAATGCTTTTGCAAAGTCCAGATAATTTACATCAGCCGAATTACCAACTTCCAGACTTACACTTACCTCCTCATAGAAACCCAACATGTTAGTCAGACACGACCTATCTTTCATGAATCCATGCTGATTGTCAGTTATTATATTATCTACAATATATTTCTGCAGGTCATCTCTTACAATGCCCTCAAAAATTCTGCACACTATTGATGTCAGGCTTACCGGCCGGTAGTTGCCTGGATCCACCTTCTTACCTTTTGTAAATATCGGTACAACATCAGCTATCCTCCAATCCTGTGTCACCAACCCTCTTACAGGAGAGTCTAAGAATATGAGATAATGTGGTCTGTCAATTACTGAGCTCAATTCCCTCAGTATTTGTGGATGAATACCATCTGGGCCGGGAGATTTGTCAATGTTTAAAGGGAACCTGTCACCCCGAAAATCGCGGGTGAGGTAAGCCCACCGGCATCAGGGGCTTATCTACAGCATTCTGTAATGCTGTAGATAAGCTCCCGATGTTACCTGAAAGAGGAGAAAAAGACGTTAGATTATACTCACCCAGGGGCGGTCCCGCTGCTGGTCCGGTCAAACGGGTGTCTCTGGTCCGCTGCGGCGCCTCCCATCTTCATTCCAAGACATCCTCTTCTTATCTTCAGCCACGGCTCTGGCGCAGGCGTACTTTGTCTGCCCTGTTGAGGGCAGAGCAAAGTACTGCAGTGCGCAGGCGCCGGGCCTCTGACCTTTCCCAGCACCTGCGCACTGCAGTACTTTGCTCTGCCCTCAACAGGGCAGACAAAGTACGCCTGCACCGGAACCATGGCTGAAGATCAGAAGAGGACGTCTTGGAATGAAGATGGGAGGCGCCGCAGCGGACCAGATACGCCCATCCGACCGAACCAGCAGCGGGACTGCCCCTGGGTGAGTATAATCTAATGTCTTTTTCTCCTCTTTCAGGTAACATCGGGGGCTTATCTACAGCATTACAGAATGCTGTAGATAAGCCCCTGATGCCGGTGGGCTTACCTCACCCGCGATTTTCAGGGTGACAGGTTCCCTTTAATTTGCTCAGAAGCAGGCGTACTTCTTTTTGTGTTAGACTATTTATATTTATTCCACAAAAATAAAAAAGCAAAGTTATACTCACCATTCCACTGATAATCTATTATTGCCTATGTCCCACGATGATCCGGATGGTTTGATGAGCAGTCACATCAGTGATGCAACCTGTCACCACACCAGCCAAAGCACACTGAGTTGAGTGTGAGACCGTTGCTGCGTGTGACCGGCAGTGACGTCATTAACATTGTGTCTTTATTAGATTTGCCTGTGGGGTTCATAATGGAGGTGTCTTATAGCTGTCTCTCCATTACTAACCCCTGGGCTTGATGTCAGCGGACATAAAACAGCTGACAACAACCCTACAACTATTATCCCACTTGCAACCGCACCAGGGCAAATGAGAAGAGCAAGGCTAAGTGCCAGAATTAGTACATCTAATGGATGCACCATTTCTGGGGAGGCTGAGGGCTAATGTTCTTTGTCTGGGAGGGGGCAAATATCCATGGCCCCTTCCTAGGCTATTAATATCAGTCCATAACTGTCTGTTAGTCTTTGCTGGTTAGTAATTACAGTGGGGACAACACATCATTTTTTGGGAGTCTCCACTATAATAACCAGTAAAGGCTAAGTAAACAGCTCTAAACTGATATTAATAGCCTGGGAAACTTTATGACTATTTCGCCCTTTCCCAGAATATTAACTTCAGTCCCCAGCCATCAGATTTCTCTTGGCTGGTTATGAAAATTAAGGGGAATCCACGCCATTTTTTAATTTAATGATTTATTTACTACATGCTACACAGACAGCTGGTGCTGACTCCAGCTCCCATCAACATGGACTAGTCTCGTTGATCGCAGGGAGGCCAGGTGACAATGATGAGAGCTACATTCAGCACTTGACACAAGGGTATAGCACTAATTGTACTGGTTTTCCCAGGTGCCATTACGTGTCACACTGATGAGATGACACATGAATGTCATCCGTGTGTCATCAGTGTGCACCTGTGCAGCATGCATTTTGTATGTGCTACGTGACAATAAAGGACATGTCTGGGGGGTTTTCATAGACACACATGGTCCATGTGAAAAACCTGACATGTGTGCACCACCATTAAATACATTGGGTGGGCTTATACCCATATTTGGGATCCTTAAAAAACAGACGGCATATGGACATGTAAAAAAATGGACATGTGAAGAAGGCCTTAGGGGTACTTGTTCACAATTAGCTTTATTGGACAAATTCCTAAAATTGTGCTATTTTAAAAGGATAGTTTCTATAAGTAACCACAGGTAAACTGTGGATCGGCCATGTGTCTACCATTAGGTTTTTCAATTAACAATGAAATGAAAATAATTACCTATGAGTAGGGACTAATAAGTTAAGCTATTCTGAAGGTCAATAAAGATGGTGGAAAGGGCAGCCAAACATGGAAATAAGAAACATGATTTAATTAGAAGATAGGTGCGGAAAAGTAGAGGATAAAATCAAGCACATAAAGCTGCAAATAGAGATTAGATTGTTGTTGGTGGATCCATAAATTAAAAGTCACCGTATTAGTTTCCATGGTTTATGGCAATCCCTTGACAATTCAGGAGTGATTTTGTCTGGCATAAAACAAATACATTTCACTGTATGAACTTTAGCCTATACTAAAAATTATACTAGAGGTGAACAAATCTGTTAAAATTCAATTCGCCAGATTCACTTTAATTTGCCTGGAAATTCTATTCCTGTCGAATGTATTGAAACCAACTCAAATTCACATTTATTATGCTCCAAAGTCACTCCAAACCTCCAAAACCCAGAGCATAATAAACAAAGGGGTTAAAAAATGAAAAACATTACACTCACTTCATCTGTCCTGGCATCGCATCTCCCGGCCAGATCTTCCGCTAGCTCGCTTCCTCAACTCCAACTCCAGTCTTCTCTCCTATCTTCAGTCTCCTTCGGTCTTTGGTGCCTCCATCGCGACACCCCACATGATGTTACTTGAGGTTTAGTCAGTGTTCCAGCATAAGCACAGAAGAGAAAACTGGAGGTAGTGGGGAAAAGTAAGCCTGCAGAGCACTGGGTGGGCAGCTTGCTTTTTAAATATTTTTTATTGAATTGCAAAAAAAATGGAATTTGCTAATCTGAATTTTTTTTTTTAATTGTGAAGCAATTCGTTTAATATTTGCTCATCTCTAAGTAATACTAATACTAATATCAATGATACAATAGCATGTGTTACTTTTAGTTACTACTCTTTATTCATTTTATTTATCCTGCTACTGGGGGGAAAAATGAATAACTGTTGGGTGTATATTTCTATTTCACATAGGCCCTGTATGATTAATGTCTTGCCTACAGGAATGACTTTGCAGTGTCAGTCTTTCCAAGAAACCAGTAGCAGCTGCTCAGCTGTGTCTAACCCAGATCCCCAGTGATCTACAGTACAGCTGGGTTATTCCTATCCTATGATCTCTCCTGATTCACACTGCCCATGTTACATTAGTAAAATGTCTATCCATCCAGTGTTTGTCATAACTCTGTGACTTTTCTTTCTTCGTTCTGCAATTTCAATGTTACGGAGTGTATTTGTGAATGTATGTGTATGTATAAATATAGAGCAACAGAGAGAAAAGAGAATGGAGTTGCACCAGTCTTGAAAAATGTGGGTGCGGTCCTCCAAACCCACTGGTAAATTGATAATGACAAAATATAGGAGAAAGAGGGGTTGCACTCCAAATATAGCAAAAAAAACGTGAAAAAATGTATTCCATGCCACACAACGTTTCAGCTCAAGTTGTGAGACTTTCTCAATTGATTTTTTTCAAGTTTGTTTGCTATGTTTGAACTGTGAGTACCTCTCTCTTCTGTCTCCTACATACAGGTGCTTCTCATAAAATTAAAATATTATCAAAAAGTTAATTTATTTCAGTTCTTCAATACAAAAAAATGAAGCTAATATATTAGATAAAGTAATTACAAATAGAGTGATCTATTTCAAGTGTTTATTTCTGTTAATGTTGATGATTATGGCTTACAGCCAATGAAAACCCAAAAGTCATGGCCTCACAAGACCCATTCATACAATAAATTAGACTCGACAAACCATAAGTGGAAAGAATGGCCGTGTCATTTATTTTAGAGTTACTTGAAAATTCCATAACATACATTTTTAATCTTAAAATTTATCTCTTAAAATAACCAAAAGTTTAACCATCATCACAACCAATCCACCCATAAGGGCGATTTTCCTCGCAAAATAAATTAACACGACATGGGACACAAAAAGGAAAAAGAGGGTGGGTGGGCGGGATCTTCGGTTTTATCAGGTTAGCCGAAGACTGAGGAAAAATTCAAACACCAGGGCTTTTATAGCACCGCAAAAGCCCGCCAAAACCAACATTGACCAATGAGGAGCTGTTATTTTAGCGCCAATACACTGCAAATAACCAGTTTAAACCGCTTCTGGCAAAAACGGCCAAAGCTTACCAAAATTACCAATAACTCCCCAAAAGTAATAGAATAAACTCAATATTTTTCTTCAGGGCCTGTGAGGCCATGAGACCCCCCCCTATAATTTTAATTATTATGGACGGGGGAGGGCTAACATTATCTCAGTAAATTGGAAAACTTTATAACACCAGCATGAAAAATAATTTTAAATCCGAAATGTTGGCTTACTGAAATGTATGTTAAGTAAATGCACTCAATACTTGGTCGGCTCCTTTTGCATCAGTTACTCCATCAATGCCACGTGGCATAGAGGCGGTCAGCTGGTGGCACTGGTGAGGTGCTATGGAAGCCCAGGTTGTTTTGATAGCATACTTAAGCTCATCTTCATTGTTGGGTCTGTTGTCTGTCATCTTCCTCTTGTCAATATCCGATAGATTCTCTATGGTGTTAAGGTCAGGTGATTGCTGGTTTATCAAGCATAGTGATATTGTTGTTTTTAAACCAGGTATTGGTACTTTTGGCAGCGTGGACAGGTGCCAAGTCCTGCTGGAGAATGAAATTTCCATCTCCAAAAACCTTGTTTTGCAGAGGGAAGCATGAAGTGCTCTAAAATTTCCAGGTAGATGGCTGCGCTGACTTTGGTCTTGATAAAACACAGTGGACCCACACCAGCAGATGACATGACTCCCCAAACCATCACCGATTGTGGAAACTTCACACTAGACCTCAAGCAGCTTGGATTGTGTGATTCTCCACTCTTCCTCCAGACTCTGGGTCCTTGATTTCCAAATGAAATGCAAAATTTACTTTCATCTGAAAACGACACCTTGGACCACTGAGCAACAGTCCAGTTTTATTTCTCCTTGGCCCTGGTAAGACGCTTGTGGTGTTGTCTATTGGTCATGAGTGGCTTGACACAACGTGTGCGACACTTGTAGCGCATGTCCTGGATACGTCTGTGTGTGGTGGCTCTTGAAGCAATGACTTCAGCAGCAGTCCACTCCTAGTGAATCTCCCCCAAATATTTGAAGGGCCTTTTCTTAACAATCCATTCAAGACTGCAGTTATCCCGGTTGCTTGTGCACCTTTTTCTACCACACCTTTTCCTTCCACTCAACTTTCCATTAATATGCTTGGATACAGCACTCTGAATAGCCAGCTTCTTTAGCAGTGACTTTTTGTGGCTTACCCTCCTTGTGGAGTGTGTCAATGACTGCCTTTTGGACATCTGTCAAGTCAGCAGTCTTCCCCATGATTGTGGAGCCTACTGAAACAGACTAAGGGACCTTTTTAAACGCTTAGGAAGCCTTTTCGGGTGTTTTTTGTTAATTATTATAATTTACTGAGATAATGACTTTGGGGTTTTCATTGGCAGTAAGCTATAATCATCAACATTAACAGAAATAAACACTTGAAATAGATCACTCTGTAATTACTCTATATAATATATGAGTTTCACTTTTGGTATTGAAGAACTGAAATAAATTAACTTTTTTGATGATATTCTAATTTTGTGAGAAGCACTTGTATATGTGAATGTTACCCAATGCCTACCTGAGAGAATAAAATCCTACAATATATGCCGGAGGTTATTGCAATTACACATGTTTTGGTATACACATGTCTATTTCTTTTGTGTGTATTGGAACAACATAAAAAACTGAGAAAAAAGGTAAACTGGGCATAATTTCATGCAAAGACCCCAAAATGGGCAGGACAAATTTGCTGGCACTCTCAACTTAATATTTGGTTGCACACCCTTTGGAATAAATAACTGCAATCAATCGCTTCCTATAACCATCCTATCTACAAGCGCCTTAAACCTCTCAACTAGAATTTTGGACCACTCTTCTTTTGCAAACTGCTCCAGGTCTCTCATATTTGAAGGGTGCCTTCTCCCAACAGCAATTTTAAAACCTCTCCACAAGTGTTCAATGAGAATTTGTTTCGGATCCATTGCTGTCCACTTTAGAACTCTCCAGCACTTTGTTTCTATCCATTTCTGGGTGCTTCTTGAAGTATGTTTGGAGTCACTGTCCTGCTGAAAGATCCATGATCTAGGACGCAAACCCGGCATTCTGACACTGGACATAACATTGCAACCCAAAATCCTTTAGTAATCTTCAGATTTCATTATGCCTTGCACACACTCAATGAACCCAGTACCAGAGAAAGCAAAGCAACCTCAAAACATCTTTGAGCCTCCACCATATTTGACTGTAGGTACTATGTTCTTTTCTTTGTAGGCCTCATTCTATTTTCAGTAAAGAGTAGAATGATGTCCTTTACGAAAAAGCTCTATTTTGGTCTCATCTGTCTACAAGATTCTTTTCCAGAAGGATTTTGGCTTATCCACGTACATTTTGCAAACTGCAGTCTAGCTTTTTCATGTCTCTGTGTCAGCAGTGGGGTTCTCCTGGATCTCCTGCCATAGTGTTTCATTTAATTTAAATGTCGACAGATAGTTCGCACTTACACTGATGCACCCTCAGCCTGCAGGACAGCTTGAATTTCTTTGGAACTTGATTGGGGCTGCATATCAACCATCTGGACTATCCTGCTTTGCAACTTTCATCAATTTTTCTCTGCCATCCAGGCCAGGGAGATGAGCTACAGTGCCATGGGTTGTAAACTTCTTGATTATGTTGCGCATTGAGGACAAAGGAACATCAAGATCTCTGGAGATGAACTTGTAACCTTGATATTGTTGATATTTTTAACAATTTTGGTTCTCAAGTACTGAGACAATTATCTTCTCTTCTCTCTGCTCTCCATGCTTAGTGTGGCATACACAGACACACAATGCAAAGATTGAGTCAACTTCTCCCCTTTTAATCTGATTTCAGGTGTGATTTTCATATATCCCACACTTATTACTCGCCACAGGTGAGTTTGAATGAGCATCACATGCTTGAAACGAAGTTGTTTACCCACAATTTTGTAATGGTGCCAACAATATTGTCCAGCCCATTTTTGTTTTTTTTTGTGTGAAATGATGTAAAATTTTCCTTTTTTCTCAGTTTATTTGGTGCTGTTCCAATACAAAGGAAATAAACATGCGTATAGTAATGATGATCGAGCATTCTCGGATACAGTGTTATCCAAGAACAATTGTGTTCTAATCGAGTATTTTCAGCGTACTCCAAAAAAATGCTTGAGTCGCCACAGATGCATGTCTCTTGGCTGTTCAACAGAGGAAACACATGCAGGGATTGCCTAACAAACTGGCAATACCTGCATGTGCTGCGACTGCTGAACAGCTATGAGACATGCGGCCACAGCGACTTGAGGATTTTTTTTTAGCACACCGAAAATACTCGATTAGAACACAAGCGTGCTTGGATAACACTGTATCCGAGAATGCTTGTTCATTACTAGTGTATAATAAAACATGTGAAGTTGCAATAATTTTCTGGGAGATATACTTCATTTTCTAGAACAATATCAAGGGTGCCAACACTTTCGGCCATGACTGTGTATGTATATATATATATATATATATATATATATATATACATATATATATGTATATATATATACATACATATTTACTGTATATATAGCAACACATTTAGGTCAATAACCATAATTAATTGCAGGCTATGCTGTATAATTGTTGGTTATGAAGAGATGATATGGATATATTGGTATAAGTTTAAAAAAAAAACTTACTGTGAAATAATAATTGCAGATCATAATTATATTACTGAAGGAGCATAAAGTTACTTTAAGGTCAGCTGTAAAGTCTTCATACCATCAGTCAGTGCAGATCTGTTAGTTTTACTGCTGTCAGGAGCATCTGTCCTTGTACATCATATCACCAGTGATGCAAGTTTTGTAATATCTCGACTAATACATGCAGAGGAAAATCCTCTTTACTTGCGCTGAAACAAAACAGCCAAAAGCTTTTATTACAATAACGCTGTAATATAAAACACACAAAGAGCTGAAAGCTGGGGGCATAAGAGAGGCCAAATGTATCAGATGCTTTTGTACACTTACCTCTTTGGCCAAACAGTGTTATTACATGAGGGACGGCTTGTGCAAGTTATGATATTAGGCCAACATAAATCAGAATGTGAGCCAGCACAGAGTGTGAGCCAGTCAAAGGCATTGGCTGATTAGAGTACTACTCTCATCACGATGATGAGAGTATTCATTAGCCAGCGCCTGCGCAATTAAAAAATAAATAAAAAAAAAACCAGCTCAGGCAAAACCGAGAGATGCGGCCTTCAGCACAGAGCTGTCAGCATTATCTTGGCTGGTTATCAAAAATAGAGGGGTCCTTACACCATTTTATTTTAAGTTATTTAAATAAATAATTTTAAAAAACGCCATAGGGTCCCCCCATTTTTGACAACCACCCAAGTTAAAGCAGATGGCTGGGGGTTGGTATTCTCAGACTGGTAAGGGGCCACTGGTATTGGCCCCCCCCACCCTAAAAATAGCAGCCCTCAGCCACCGCAGAAAAGGCACATCTATTCAATGCACCAATTCTGGTGCTTTGTCTGGCTCTTCCCACTTGCCCTGGCAGAGTGGAAGCAGAAGGAAAACCGAAGGCTGGGAGATGATAATAACATTCTGAGAATGGGCCAATCACCATAAAGATTGCCAGGTACCCTCCAAGAATTATGTGAGGTACCCCAGTATTCAATAAATAGCAAAGGCTAAACTGACACCTACAGGCTAATATTAATAGCCTAGGAAAGGGTCATGAATATTGGCCCCCTCCCAGACTAAAAACATCAGCAATCAACTGCCCCAGAAATGGCGCATTGATTACAATAGATGTACCAATTCTGGGGCTTAGCCTTGCTTTCCCCATTTGCCCTGGTGCATTGGCAAGTGGGGTAATAGTTGATATTGCTGATATTGTTGATAGTGATAGTTGCTTTATAATGTCAGCTGACATCAAGCCCACAGATTAGTAATGGAGAGGCGTCTATAAGATGCTCTCATAACTAGCCCCATATTCATATTGTAATAACGACACAGCAAGAATAAAGTCCTTTATTTGAAATAAACACACAGACTCCTTCATTTAAAATAAACACAGAGACTCCTTTATTTGAAATAAAACTCCCCATTCTCTTTTACTTATTTATCACTGTAAAACAAAAAATAATAAAACACCATATTCCTCAACTGTCCGTCCATAATCCATTAATTGCCATGTCCCATAATGATCAGGATGATTTGGAGATCAGTGATATGACGGCTCACACTGAGCAGAGCATGAGAAGCGTTGCCTGCCTGTGACTGGTGGTGACATTATTGAGGTTACCGCTGGTCACAGGAAGAGCTTCTCACACTCTGCTCAGTGTGTATGGCTGGAGAGCGGTAGCATCACTGATGAAACTGCTCTCAAAACCATCCAGATCATAGTATATTTTCTTCTTGTCAAAACGTGAGGAATATGGTGTTTTTTTAGTTGTAATTTTTTTTAAATAAATGGGTAAAAGAGGGTGGAGAGTTTTTATTACAATATGACTTTGGGTTTAGCAATGGGGGCGTCTTATAGACGCTTCTCCATTACTAACCTGTGAGCTTGATGTCAGCGACCATAAGACAGCTGACATCAACCCCACAAATATTACTGCACTTGCCACTGCACCAGGGCAAGTGGAAAGAGCAAGGCAAAGTGCCAGAATTGGCACATAGAATAGATACCCTTTTCTGGGACCGCCGCGAGCTGCTATTTTTAGGCTAGGGGGGCCTCCAACCAGTCTGAGAATACCAGCCCCCCGCTGTCTGCTTTAGCTTGGCTATTTGTAAAAAATGAGGGGGAGCACAAGCTGTTTTTTTTTAAATTGAGAACTAGCCAAGAAAATGCTAAGGGCTGCAGCCCACAGCTGTCGGTTTTGACTACGCTAGTTGTCAAAAAAAAGAGGGGACCACATGCCATTTTATGTATTTATTTATTGCACAGGCGCTGGCTGATGAATACTTTCATCATGATATGCCTGCTCTCGCTGTAGGCTGTAGTACTCTCATCAGCCAATACCTGTGACCGCGGTAACTTTTTTCCTGTTATCGTTGTGAAAAGGAAAAATTTCGGCTAAAGCAACATTTTTGAATTAAAGTATAGTTTTTCATTTTCATGGCTGAACATTATAAATTTCTGTAAAGCACCTGCAGGTTCAAGGTTCTCACTAAACCTATAGATAAATTCCTTGAAGGGTGTAGTTTCCATAATCGGGTCAATTGTATGTGTGGGGGGTGGGGGGGGGGGTGTCCACTGTTTAACCACATCTGCGGCTTTCCAAATACGACATGACGTCTGCTATCTTTTCCAGCCTTTTTTGGGTACCAGAAGTTGAATGGTGCTCCTTCTCTTCTGAGTCCTGCCGCAAGCCAAACAGATATTTTGCACCACATCTGGGGTATTTTTATACTCAGGAGAAACTGCACAACAAACTGTATAATCCATTTTCTCCTGTAACGTTTTTGAAAATGCTAAATTTGAGGTTAAAGTATACATATTTGTATGGGAAAAAGTGACATTTTATTTTTTTCCTTACAGATTGCTTCAATTCCAAGGGTAATACACTTTTTAAATGTGGTGTTGTTTATAAAATAGTGTTACTTGGGTATTTTCTGTTACATAGGCCTCTAAAAATCACTTCAAATGGGATGTGGTACCTAAAAAAATTAGTTTTGTAAATTTTGCTGGAAAAATGAGAAATTGCTGATAAATATTTAACCTTGCTAACTTCCTAACAAACAAAGCATTTGAAAATGATGCTTGTGTGAAGTAAACATGTGGTAAATGTTATTTATTAAGTATTTTGTGTGATACAACTATCTGGGTTAAGGGCATAAAAATTCAAAGTTCGAAAATTGCTAAATTTTCAAATTTGTTGTCAAATTCTCAATATTTATATTATATTAAATATTTATATATAAAAAAAAATTCATATTGACAAAATTTACAGCTAACAATGTGTCACAAAAAATATCCCCAGAATCACTGGGATCCGTTGAAGCGTTTCAAAGTTGTTACCATGTAAAGTCACACTGGTCAGAATTTAGAAAATTGGCCTGGTCGGTAAGATGAACACAGACTGGGGGTGAACGCATTAATTTATTTCCAAACTTGGTCAATTGTTTTAATTATATCACAAATAAAATGCACAACAACTGTTATCATTAAACTAGTATTGTGTGATACTGTAAACATAAAAAAAGGTTAAAAAAATGTAGAATTTTTTTAAATTGAACTTATCGTAGCTTAGGTCCCTTTTTTTACGCTGTGGTCCACTGCTAACCAACATCGGTATTTGGTTCATTTGATGTGATGTCAGCAGTTATGTCGCAAGTCAATGGGAGCCAATCTCACTACTGCACGTCCTTGTCATCATAGTTCATACCATTAGAAAGACAGGCACTAACATATTGCAATGCTGACTTTCCTGACACGGATTTATGGTTGAAAGCAGGTGTCAGTCAGCAGAGGTCACGTCAAGTCACCAGCCCTGAATATTTCACTAATTGGCAAAATTGACCTTTGAGGCATCAGACATCACCATGGCGTCGCTTCGAAATAATTTTAACATATATTCCACCATGTGTTGCTTGTGTCTTCGTGTCTGGTGACTTTTGCTCCTACACCGTAACCTACAATCACCAGAGATATTTTTACCCAAAACACCTTTTCTTGGATGATTTTTGGAATCCAAAAGAGGAGACAGCAGAATAAAGCCTGAAACAATGAGTTGAATGCTTTCTTAAAAAAAAAAAAAAAAAAATTAGATAATTTCATAAGGTTAAAGTGAACCTGACAGCTAATTCATGGTGCATAAAGCAGACACTGGCTCCATCACTTCAGGCAGGTATGATTTATTTTAAACACTGCAGCATTTCAGAAAAACTTACAGTGCATGTAACAGACATCCAGGGAATACGCAGCTCTAGTAACTTGTGTGTAAGGCCTCTTTCACATATCCGTCTTTTGCTGTCCGTCGCAATGCGTCGTTCTGTGCAAAAAACGCATCCTGCAAAGCTGCCCGCAGGATGCTTTTTTGCACATAGACTTGTATTACTGACGCATGCCGACGTATGGACAAACGTTCCATACGTCGTGCGCTGGATGCGTCGGTATTTGGCGGACCGTCGTAGCAAAAAAACATTCAAGGGAACGTTTTTTCGTATGTCGGCTCCTGCATTTCCTACCGCGCATGCGTGGCCGGGACTCCGCCCCCTCCTCCCCGGACAATGGGCAGCGGATGCGTTGAAAAACTGCATCCGCTGCCCACATTGTGCCGAATTTTCACAACGTCCATTGGTACGTCGCACCGACGCTTAGCGTACCAACGGAAATGTGAAAGAAGCCTAACTGGAATGATCAGTTAATGAAGGCAGGCGGGGTGGGGTGAAGTCGACCTCTTGGACTAGTCACCTCTTGATCACCTGCCAGATGTTAAGTGTATGTTTAACCTCTTAAACCCCGAGCCTGTTTTCACCTTCATGGCCATTCCAAATTTTACAATTCTGGCCAGTGTCACTTTATGAGGTAACAGCTCTGGAATGCTTCAACGGATCCCACTGACTCTGAGAATGTTTTTTCTTGACATATTGTTCTTAATGATAGTGGTAAAATTTCTTCCATATGACTTGTGTTTATTTGTGAAAAAATTGGAAATTTGGTGAAAGTTTAGCAATTTTCAAACTTTTAATTTTTATGCATTTAAAGTTATGTCACACAAAATAGTTAACATTTCCCACTTGTCCACTTGACATCAGCACACTTTTTGAAACCTAATTTTTTTGGTTAGGAAGTTAGAAGGGTTAAAAGTTGACCAGCGATTTCTCATTTTTCCAACAAAATTTACAAAACCATATTTTTAGGGACCACCTCACATTTGAAGTGACTTTGAGGGATCTATACAACAGAAAATACCCAGAAGTGACACGATTCTAAAATCTGCACCCATCAAGTTGCTCAAAACCACATTCAAGAAGTTTATAACTTGATGACAACCTTTAGATCATCTTGACTGGATGTCCGACTGACCAAACTGACCAAGACACTTTCTTTGCTCAGAGTAATCAATTTTGAAATTAAAGTTCATATCACATATCACATTATTCCTTTCCGTTTGGCATGTATGCTAGAAAAAATGCCCAACGTACCCATTAAGCATAGGGCTCCATTAGCAGTCAGGCAGACATAGATCAGTTTGGATTAGGAACGGAGTAGTGTAGGAGACTGCACTCAGTTATGCTATGGTATCCATTAGAAAACATATACTTTTTTACCATGTTAGTCTATGGGTGATAATTCCCATGGTATGGACATTGGAAATGTTTCTAACAAACTAACAGCATTAGGAGAATGCAGCGCCCCAGAGTCCTGGTCGTTGCAGTAATGTCGCTCTGCCACTAAGGGGAGTGATGTTATGTCTGATTGCACTAAAGGAGTTCACCTGACCAGGTATCACAGTCACACATTACACTTCATACTCCGGCCACCAGGGGGAGCAAAAGGCACTATGTATTAGGCCACTCCTCACACTCTGGTAAAACTGGGGGTTGGACAGGAAGTTATAGAGAACACAGCCTGGGAGAGCTCCAGGGAGGACCTGTCAGGGGTGGGTTCCTGGCAGGTACCTAGCAGAAAGGACAGAACGTTATGGAGCCGCGCCTGCACAACCTTGCGGCGGCATCCTAAGGAAGGACACGAAGCAAAGGATATTGTGGAGAAGTGAGAAACGAGATCACAGCACAACGCCATAGACCAGTAGGAGTCGTGCCCCGAGATCGGCAACATCCTACTGAGGCATGTAGCCGGTGGCCGGAACGCGGAGGAAGTAACAGACTTCAAGCATTACTTCAAACAGCGGCAGGACAGTTGATTATAGGTTGGCTGTCTACCTTAAATCACCTAAGCAGACATAGGGGGCAATTGTGGGAGAGGGGCATCTCTAGGGTCCCAGAATAACTCCAGGCCTTCCCGTCAAACGGGTGCGTCCTATCCAGATAAACTTGGGGGACGGAGAGAGAGAGAACGAACGAATACGAAAGTTGTGAGGACTATCCTGAATGCTCAGCAGGGAAGGACTACAACACACAGGCGCTAGTTGGTAGGCACTGATTTCCACCTGCAAAGGGAACTCTGGATGTGCCTTCGGACCGGCCGGACTCAGCCAGCCCTGTTAGCAGTGCTCTGGATTGCGGGCCCCGAAGTCTTCAGTAAAAAAGGTACAGAGACTGCAACCCTGTGTCCTCGTTATTAACTGCGCCTCACATCATCGCCACCTACACTACTGGGAAGCCCTGGGGATATACTTCATCTGTGGGAAGGTATACCATCTAGCTGCCATTCCATCACCCCAGTGGACCCCTAAGCAGCGACGGTCACCCTGACCAAATACCACAGGTGGCGTCACGAACCCTTGACAAACTTTCATCACCCTTTCATTGGATGCCCCTTAGCAGGGTCACGGACCGTGTCCAGCCACCGTGACAACCCCAGCACCGAGACAGAGAGGACCGGCACTGAGTACCCCGAGGCCCTGCGTCTGGGGGCACTCCAAGAACAGTACTTCTCAGTATTAAATTCTGGGAAGTACTGGTTCTTCTAAAGAGAAGATGAACTTGATGGACCTATGACTTTTTACAACTTACCTAACTATGTAAGACCAGCTGGGTAAGGGCAATATTCATGAGAATAAAATAAGTATGCAAATTAGCTCTCTTGCAGAACTTGCCTCAATGTCGTCTCCCTCAGTCAGCCATTTGAGCTGTTCAAGGAGTGCACTTTAAAGACATCAATATAGCTTTAAAGTGAATCTCTCACCATGAAAATGCAGTCCAATCTGCAGGCACCCTGTTATAGAGCAGTGGGAGCTGAGCAAATGAGTATATAGCTTTGTGAGAAAAGATTCAGTCGAAACTGTGCATTATTTTAATCCACTATTCTTTCTGGTATTTTTGGTCCAGTGGGCGTTCCTATCATTGACTGACAACTTTCCTTTTACAAATGTGCATGCAGAGATGGCTGTCAGTCACTGATAGGACCGCCCACTGTACCAAAAATACCAGAAAGAGCAAAGGATTAAGTGCTGAAAACACAGGTTACACTGAATCCTGTCTCATAAAACCAAATATTAATCTCCTCAGCTCCTTCTGCTCTATAACATGGTGCCTGCAGATTAGACTTCATATTCCTAGTGATAGATTCCCTTTAAGGGATTTTATTGCACTCTAAACTTCCGGATCCAAAAGGGAGCATGTCGATTACTCCAGAAGACGCATGGTCCGGGGTGCTTTACTCTTGAAGAAGACCAGTGAGTTGTGCGCATCTTTAGAGAAGACCAGTGAGTTGTGCGCATCTTTAGAGGAATATCTGCTGCGTGTGTCACGCTGGTGTTACGGCATAGGGCAGCTACTCTTGTAGGTGGTACTTGCCAGATTTTTTCTTTCATTGTGATAAAAAGATAGTTTGTATAGTAAAAATCTTATGTATGATCCTTTCCATTTGCAAAGATAGTACTGCAATATTATTTATTTAATAATGCAGTCTATTATGCTCATTGTTAGTAGTAGTAGTTCATATTATTTGTCAATTTGTATCTAAAGCTATAACACCATTCCGGGTAACATCTTTTTATTCCTATTGTCTTTTAAACAATTGTCTGCTGTAAAAGCCATTGGTCAGATATTAGCAATTTAAATGCGGTTAGAGCATTCATCTCTAAAATAGTAAATGCAACAATTCTCCTACAACCGTGCAAAATATTCTCCACAGATACACTCATCACATTTGTAAGTCAATGTGCTACTCATCCATCATCTTCTTTTTTGGTGATTAATATATATTTGCTTTTTTCCCGTGCTTCCTTTATTTTAAGGAAAGGGAAGGGGGAGGACTGATTTCAATTATCTTATTAAAAAATCCTAACAGTCCTTGATGTATTATGTGAATTGAAAGACAATTATTACTACTGCAGATTGCTAAACACATTTTCTTAAAAGCTTTTCATGTACATTAAATGATTTGATTTGCGATAAACTGGTAAAATACAGGGGAGAAATTACACTGAATAAAAAGGATAAAATAATTTTAGCATGCGGAGAGAACCTAAGGCGTTATATCATTTCATTCAGGCTAACACTTGATTTTTTTTTGTTCTTCAGAGCCCAGATTTTATCAGGAAATCTGTATGTCTCACTAAGAGCCAAAAATGAATTTTATTTCATGCATTTAATTTTATATCATAAAGATCGAAATATACTTTGAGGCATATTTTTTTTTTACAATAACTTAATTGTAAGTGATTCTGTATAAAAAGACTTGAATGTTAGTCCTTTTTAATAGTTTTTTTTTTTACGTTGAAGTAATATCTAGTTATTTGAAAGGATGATATAAGGACAAATAGCTAGCAAACCTAGGCATTGTTAATGTATCATAAGATAATTCCTTAGTTAAAAAAAATTCCTTTCTTGGTACTTCTGGAAGACAAGGATAGTTTAGAGGTTGATATAATTTGCTCAGTACCAAATTTATTAGGACACTTTATTAAGAACAAAACAACGCGTTTCAGCCCACAACCGGCCTTCATCAGGTATGATATTTGTTTTAAAAGAAAGTTGTCTTTATAGACTGGTGACTCCTGACACATAGCAGGGGTGTGCCTCAATTAATTGGGATTAACACTCCACCCCACTTGGTTGCGTTCCCGTGCGGTCGGCAGACACGTCAAAATGCTGCATGCGGACACATCCACATATAACGCATGTCCCTGCGTACCCAATGTTAAAGATAGGTACACAGGATGACGCAGGATGCATGCGGAAGTAGGCGGAGCATAGGCAGAGCTTAAGGGAGGAAGTACGCAGCCATAGGCAGACCAGCCAAACACAAGTGTGAACTTAGCCTTACATACTTAGTAATTCGAACCCCGCTCTCCTGTGTCCAAAACTTCTCGCGTGCTGCACCACTTCTCTGGAATGCACTACCCAGCACAATTTGATTAATTCCCAATACCCACAGTTTTATGTGTGCCCTTTCAATGAACTTCTTTAGACTGGTTACACACCCTCCATGCACTATAGCCCTCTGTATCTGTACTGTATACATCCTGGCTGGTAACCGGTTCATGCACCATTGTGTGAATACCCAATTTATTACATTGATTGCGAGACCATACAGTACAAACACATTTTACTATTTACCTTTTGTGTCTCCCCTATTTCCTCTAAGATTTTAAGCTTGCGAGCAGGACTCTCACTCCTCTTGGTAAATTATGTGTTACTCTGTAATGTTTGATACTGTCAGTACAAGTTCCCTCTGTAATGTAAAGTGCTGAGGAATATGTTGGTGCTATAGAAATAAAAATTATTATTATTATTCTCATGAGTTCATGTAACATATATTTCAATCAAGATGGTCGAAGTACAGTACATTACCGTATATACTCGAGTATAAGCCGAACAGAGTAAAAGCCGAGTTGCCTAATTTTACCTAAAAAAACAGGAAAACTTATTGACTCGAGCATACACCGAGGGGGGAGATGCGGCACCTACTGGGTCCGCAAGTCTCCCCTCTCCCGACGAACCTCCCCTCTCCCCGTCAGTCCACGCATCTCCCAAGGGGGTGTTTCTTACCCAATTCTACACAGCAGCAGCGCCATCCTGTCATGTATGCAGTCCTGGAGGTAGCGGCGTGCTGGTAACGTATGGAGCAGCAGTAGCAGTCGTGGAGGCAAGTGGTAGCTGTACAGCAGGTGGAGGTTGCAGGTGGCCTGTATTTTTGCTGCTCACACTTCACTTCCGGTTCCGCTCATTATGCCTTATGAATATTGGTGACACCACCGGAAGTGTGCGGCACTGAAAATACAGGCCGCCCGCAACCTCCACCTGCCGTACGGCTACCGCTTGCCACCACAACTGCTACTGCTGTTCCATACGTTACCAGCACGCCGCTACCTCCGGGACTCCATACATGACAGGATGGCATGCTGTGTCGCTTCTGCTTGTTCCATAGGTTACCAGCACATTGCTACCTATGGGACTCAATACATGCCAGGATGGCGCTGCCCCCCCTGTCGCTGCTGCTGTGAAGGAGGGGGTAAGAAACACCCCCCGGGGAAGAGAGACGGATCGGGGGAGAGGGAAGACAGACCAGTGATCCCAAACGGTTAATAAACCTGAATTTTTAGGAAAGTAAAAGTGAAGTTTTGTCTTTAGGAGAACATCTATAAGTTTCAATGTCAATTGTTCATCTGTTAAAGTAAGAATAATAACCAAACAGCTCAAATTGTACTAAATACATCTCTGACATTTAATAAAAAATATCAATGACCAATATAGCCACCCTTCTTCTCAATAAAGTCATAAGTCTTCCACCCATTGAGTCTGTCAGTTTCTTAAGCTGTTGACAATCAACTTTTTTGGAGCACCAACCACAGTTTCCCAGACAATGATCAGAGGGTGACTGTTTTCCTTCACTGTAAATCTCCCGTGTATGAAGGGCCCACAAGTTCTCAATAGAGTTTAGGTCAGATGAGTTAAGGGCTGTGTCATTATTCTTTCATCTTTAATTCCTTTACTGGCAGCCAAGCTGTGGAGACTTTGATTCTGCGATGGAGCAATGTCCTGCATAAAAAATCTTGTTTTTTTTAAAGACACTGACTGTTTCCTGTGCTACTGCTTGAAGAAAGTGTCTCTTTAAACTGGCAGTGGATTTGTGATTTGATTTTGAGTACATTTTCTACCTGAATAGGTCCAACTAGCTTACCTTTAATAACACCAGCCCATAGCTGTACCCCACCGCCACCTTGCTGGCATCTGAGTCGAAGTGGAGGTGTGTGCCCAATATGATCCAGCCACGGGTCCATCCTTCTGTTCCGTCAAGAGCCACGCTATGATCCAGCCATGGGTCGATCCATCTGTTCCGTCAAGAGCCACACTATGATCTAGCCACAGGTCGATCCATCTGTTCCGTCAAGAGCCACCCTCGTCTCATCAGTCCAAAAAATGTTTGAAAAATCAGTCTTCAGATATTTTTTGGACCAGTCTTGACATTTCAACTTCTGTGTCTTGTTCAGTGATGGTCGGTTTCCAGCCTTCCTTACCATGGCCATGTCTCTGAGCACTGATGACCTTGTACTTCTGTTTCTTGTTCAGTGATGGTCGGTTTCCAGCCTTCCTTACCTCGGCCATGTCTATGAGCACTGATCACCTTGTACTTCTGTTTCTTGTTCAGTGGTGGTCGGCTTCCAGCCTTCCTCACCTTGGCCATGTCTCTGAGCACTGATCACCTGGTACTTCTGGGCCTCAAGAGAGGTTGCAATTCTGGAATATGACAGAAAAAATGACAGACAAAATGACTGGCACATCCAAACTAGTGTGAATAGGTGTATACCAGGAGCAGCTACCTCCATATACAATATACAAAAAAAAAGGTTGCACTCTATCGTGCCAAAGCATGTCGAATATGAAATACATGAAATATGAATAGCAAAATGGCTTTTTGAACATTAGGAAACATATTTATGAGACGCTTTGCACAGAATTTGGCCAAATAGTGTGAGCCCATCAACCATCGTCAAGGTGGTCTCATTAATCTGATGGGTCCCTGACCTCCCTATCCAAATGTGAACACATACCTAAGGCTAATGTCTGTATGCATGGGTGAATGTGGACACCTCTCTCAGTAAAGCCTACATACCGTATATACTCGAGTATAAGCCGACCCGAGTATAAGCCGACCCCCCTAATTTTGCCACAAAAAACTGGGAAAACTTATTGACTCGAGTATAAGCCTAGGGTGGAAATGCAGCAACTACCGGTGAATTTCAAAAATAAAAATAGATCATTATTTCCCCATAGCTGTGCCATATAGTGCTCTACACCATTCATATTTCCCCATAGCTGTGCCCCATATAGTGCTCTGCACCGTTCACTGTGCCCCCTAGCTGTGCCATATACAGTGCTCTGCACCGTTCACTGTGCCCCATAGCTGTGCCATATACAGTGCTCTGCACCGTTCACTGTGCCCCATAGCTGTGCCATATACGGTGCTCTGCACCGTTCATTGTGCCCCCTAGCTGTGCCTTATACGGTGCTCCGCACCGTTCACTGTGCCCCCTAGCTGTGCCATATAGTGCTCTGCACCGTTCATTGTGCCCCCTAGCTGTGCCTTATACGGTGCTCCGCACCGTTCACTGTGCCCCCTAGCTGTGCCATATAGTGCTCTGCACCGTTCATTGTGCCCCATAGCTGTGCCATATACGGTGCTCTGCACCGTTCATTGTGCCCCCTAGCTGTGCCATATACGGTGCTCTGCACCGTTCACTGTGCCCCCTAGCTGTGCCTTATACGGTGCTCCGCACCGTTCACTGTGCCCCCTAGCTGTGCCATATAGTGCTCTGCACCGTTCATTGTGCCCCCTAGCTGTGCCTTATACGGTGCTCCGCACCGTTCACTGTGCCCCCTAGCTGTGCCATATAGTGCTCTGCACCGTTCATTGTGCCCCCTAGCTGTGCCTTATACGGTGCTCTGCACCGTTCATTGTGCCCCCTAGCTGTGCCATATAGTGCTCCGCACCGTTCACTGTGCCCCCTAGCTGTGCCATATAGTGCTCCGCACCGTTCACTGTGCCCCCTAGCTGTGCCATATAGTGCTCTGCACCGTTCATTGTGCCCCCTAGCTGTGCCTTATACGGTGCTCTGCACCGTTCATTGTGCCCCCTAGCTGTGCCTTATACGGTGCTCTGCACCGTTCACTGTGCCCCATAGATGCTCCACATTAATCTGTGCTGCCGCTGCTACTGCTGCAATAAAAAAAAAAAACCACATACTCACCTCCCTTGATTGCAGCTCTCGGCGTCTCGTTCCGGCGCCTCCATCTTCCCGGCGTCTCTGCTCTGACTGATCAGGCAGAGGGCGCCGCGCACACTATATGCGTCATCGCGCCCTCTGCCTGATCAGTCAGAGAGCGCAGACGCCGGGAAGATGGAGGCGCCGGCCGGGAAGATGGATCGGCGCCCGGCGGCTGGAACGAGGACAGGTGAATATAACATACTCACCTAGTCCTGGCGATCCTCGCGCTGTCCCCTCCTGTCTTCGGCGCTGCAGCTTCTTTCTCTATCAGCGGTCACCGGCACCGCTGATTAGAGAAATGAATAAGCGGCTCCGCCCCTATGGGAGGTGGAGCCGCTTATTCATTTCTGTAATGAGCGGTCCCACGTGACCGCTGAAGAGAGGAAGAAGCTGCAGCGCCGAAGCCCGTGGGACGGCAGGGACAGCGCGAGGATCGCTGGGACTAGGTAAGTATGCCTCAGCGCCCTCTCCCCCTCACCTGCCGACCCCACCGCTACCGTGACTCGAGTATAAGCCGAGGGGGGAATTTCAGCCCTAAAATTTGGGCTGAAAATCTCGGCTTATACTCGAGTATATACGGTATATGGGTTGGCCGGAACCAAGTGTGATTAGATGTAATTAAAAACCACATGGTGAAGGGAGGAGTGCTCAGTCAGTAAGCTAACATAGAAATGAGTGCAACCTTTTTTTTTTTTTTTTTTGTGTATTGCAATTCTGGAATATGACAGCTCTCGAGGAGCATGGCTTCCTGGTCGCTTCATGTTTGATTCTTCTCAAATCTTTGGCAGTTAATGTGTGTCTTTTTTTCTCAACACATTTTGTGAGACCCTGTCGACTATTTGCAACAAAATGTTGATGGCTTTGTGATCACTTCCCAATATCTTAGCAATTTCCATTTGTGACTTCTTACAAATCAGTTAAATTTCATTTTTGGCCCATTTTGCCAGAGGAAAACACACTGCCTAATAATTTTGCACACCTTGATAAACAGTGTTGTATCCTTAGGCCACACCTCCCTCATTACACAATTACATGTCACCTGGTCTGCTTCGTCCAATAAGCATTTAAGGGTATACAGCTGTAAGGTGTAAAATCTGCATAAAAAATGATATAGTCAAAAGTCAAAATACTTACTGGCCCAATAATTGTGCACAGAGTGTACTGTAGTCTCTAGCATAAAAACTGGAACGCTTCTCTTATTTTAAAATCACCAAAGGGTTTACAAAAATGTTTCTCATATATATATATATATATATATATATATATATATATATATATATATATACATATATATATATATATATATAATATGTCATTTACTCATAACACAATTGGCAATCTCTTGCCTCATGTGAAATTGACAATTTTCTGCTAGCCCAAACTATGTGTTCATCTGCTTAAAAATATCTGTTCCTCTTTTGAGACGTTATAGTAGACATCAAGGGAAACGTAGCCCACTCACTTCTTCTCAGCACATGACTATATGGTAGCAAGTGCCTTTGTATAACAGCTCTAAAGTGTTATCATAGTTTTGTGGTTAAAATAATTTTTTTTTCAGTGGTATGAATGGCCTGGATTCAGAAGTGGTTCAATGGCACGTTCCCGCAGACAACTTTTCACCTTCAAATATTTCACATAGCATTCTTTATGATATCATTTAATTGCTGCCAAATCCAAACATTTTAAAACTGACTACGATGTATCATTTCTCCTTGTGGAGAGTGACATGATAAGCATGTCGAGGTGAGGAGACAAAGCCGCAATGCTCCTCTGGGAAATATGTAAATTGTTTCTTCAGAGAGGAAGAGGACTAGAACTCTAGTGCCACCTATTGGAAGTAGCAATCCTAACAGTCAATGTCGACCCTTTAACGAGCCTTGTCACATGACTTAGGATAATAGCCAAACCAGAATCGCAATTTGCAGACACTGTGTTTCGGGGTACTGCCCCTCATCAGTGCAAAGTGGAGATCTGGTTTGGCTGATTGAGAGGCGTCTGACCAGGATCCTCTCTGAAGAGACAATTTGCATATTTCCCAGAGGAGCATTGCGGCTTTAAGTCTCCTCACCTCCACATGCTTATCATGTCACTCTCCGCAAGGAGAAACGATACTTCTTGGATCCCGGTCAGACGGGTTTCAATACTTTTGGAGCAATTGACCATTAGAGCTCAGAAAATGTGGACTAGCACCTAAATAGTCCACATACATTTGTAATTAAATATGTGGCTTTGCTGAATCTCATAGAATATACCGGATGGGTATGTGCACACATTGAGCATTTGCAGCAGATTTTTTTCTGCTGCAAAAAAGCAGTGTTGGCAGAAAAAACAGTGCATAAAGTATGCACATTTTTGCCGCTTTTTTGGCGTGCATATTTTACACATTTTTACTTGCATTTTTTTCTTATACATGTGAATGGATGAAAATCACTGCAAACGCGCTGAAATAATTGATGTGCTGGAGATTTAAAAAAACCACTCAAAGCTGCAAGTAAAAAATAAGCAGCATGTGCATGAGATTTCAGAAATCTTATTCACTTTGCTGGTACTGTAAAATGCTGGAATGGCAAAAATGCAATGTGTGAACAAGCGCTAATAGCACTATAGCAAGTGCTGCCATGTGCAGGATTTTGCTAGTAATGATGGGTTTAGATTCTCAGCGCTGGCCAGTGCAGCATTAAAACATTATGGAAGAATTTCTCACTCTGACAAATTGAATTAGTCTAAAATAAATGTTCAACCAATCTTAGGAATATACATATAACATCTCTTTTTGTTTCCTGGCCACAATGATGTAAAATAAATGGCTTTAGCTAAGCCTAAGCCTCTAACCCATCTATCTATTTACACAAATACTGTAATACTTCGATGGCTTTAAATCTGCTGTGACATCTCCATTTCAATAACATAAAGTGCAATGGAAAGTGATGGGTTGTGACTTTGTTAATGACCCTTTAACTGCCAAGTGGAGCTGTCGGAGTATGAATGTTCACTGCTTTGCAAAACAATTTTCAGACAATTAGCGCTTTGTCTGCTACTTGGTGGATCATAACAAAAATGCATTTATTACAAGACAAGCTCAGCTTTCAGTCCCCTGTGGAAGTTTAGTCGTATGACCATGCCTAATTGTTATACAAGAAATCTTTCTTCCTTTCAGGTTTTTGGACTGTCAGTTCAGATTTATCCATGTTAGATCATGGAGCAAACAAACTTTACTAAAATAAATACATACCCATAAGAGTATTTGTTTTTGCAAATTTGGGAATATCTGTTGGATCTTGATAGTGAGCACTTTAAAGTGAAAAGAGGTGTGTAACTTACACCCAGGAGTTCTCAGAGAGCTAAGTTCAGTTATTTTTGTAACCCTATTTGTAATATATTTATAGATTCTATTCACTGGCATAGAACCAGAGAGTTGGCTCAGAGCAAATATAATGTTCCAATTCAATAAGGGTCTAGGTCTTTCCCAGTTAAATAGTAATTTTAATTTATTTTTTCTTATAAAGCAATAGTACACATGAAAATATGAAATTTTTGCAATATATTTTATCAGAGAAATCTGCTTCTTTCTCCTCCTGAATTGATATTTCACTCTCAATTCAAGGGTACAATCTTTGAAATATGTCTTCAATGTTGACAAATGTTCCCATTAATGAGATAGGAGATGACAGTTAATGCTTTTAAAATTCTATGAAGAGGTGGACAGGAAGGAGTAAGGGGCTGGAGGCAAACAAATATTCTGCTGCCAGTTCTCCGGATCTCCTATCTCAGTAAGGCCAGTCTCACACGTCCAGATAATTCCGGTGCCGGAGAAATCGGTACCGGAGTTATCCGTGTCCATGTGCTCACGTGGCACATCAGTGTGGCACACGTGTGGCAGCCCGTGTGCCGCCTGTGTGCCACCTGAGGACCACACGGACCGTGCAGGAGAGACTGCGCTGTCCCTTGCGTGTGGTGCTGAAGTCAGCATTCATCCCTTCTGTCCTGCTCGGCTGAAAGCAGCGCTTGCAGGAGAGAAGGATTGAAAAATCAAGGTTTTTTTTGTTAAAAATAAAGTTTGGGGTCACCTCCCACCTCTCACCCCCCGTGCACCCGCCCGCTTGCAGAGAAACACTCACCCAGCTCCCACGATGCCTTCTCTCAGCGCTGGCAACTTGTCCTTTGTGAGCGGTCACGTGGTACCGCTCATTACAGTGATGAATATGCAGCTCCACCCTGAATGTGGTCCGATTTTTTTTTTCACAAACCCATAAACTTGCGTTGCCAATTTTGATCTGACCCTCGGATCCAAATTGGACATGACTCCATGATTTTACATGAACCATAGACTATCACAGGTACGAGAGCTATTTGTTAAAACCACAGATAAGCACTTGTGCATGAAAAATGCATGTCTGAATGAGGTCTAACACCGGTTTTAACTAATGCTGGATCCTATCTACCCTCTAAATTTGTAAGCTTTTAGCCCAGGAGAAGTGTGTTTGATATATATTAAGTTTGGGTTCATACCAGAGAAAGGTCACCTTGTCGCAGCTGGGGGGCATACATGAAATAACCAATATATGAGTACATTTTTATAGGTATATCTTATATTGCAGTAATGCAGTCCAAATTTCATATATTCACTGTTTGTGCATCTTTGCGCTTACAGAGGCTGCTGTGTTCTTTTGTTAGTTTATTATGCAGCTATAGCAGCTTGCACCTGTTCACACTTACTTTATTCTCTTCCACGGTGCTGGACAGTTTTTTTTGTAGATAGATATATAACACACAGATAGCACAATTAGCACGGTAAGCTTAAAGCGTATTAGTGACACTCTGATAGCTGCAGCCCTGACTCTCTTGCTTGATAGCTGATTCATTAGCATACTAAGTAGCTTGATTAGCATACTAATCAACAAAGACACAAAGCTTGCCCAAACAGGAGACTAAGGTCTTGGATGGTGTAGGCTAAGCCATGTTTATAGGTGTTTTTATCACAAAGGCCGGTGTCACACTGGCGTATCGCATCCGATGCGAGATCATTGGATGCGATATGCTAATGACACTCGGCTCCTTCTTGCAGCAGAGCAGGAGCCGAGTGTCATGCGTCTGTGCTCCGATTCTCTTGCACATGGAGGATCGGAGCACAGCTGCGGAGGAGGCGGAGAAACTAATTTCTCCATCTCCTCCATTGCTTGGGTCCGCTTATAACGCACATAGCTTGGATGATATCCGAGTGGTGTGCGCTGTCTCACTCGCAACCATAGGCTTATATGGGTGCAAGTGAGCCGAGAGTTTTCCTCGGTCCGAGACAATCGCAGCATGCTGCGATTGTCTCGCACTGAGGAAAACGGCCGACAAAAAGTCAGCTGGTGGGAGCTGCCCCATAGCTTAACATTGGTCCGAGTGCAATGCGATTTTTTTATCGCATTGCACTTGGCCGTTTAAAACGCCAGTGTGACGCCGGCCAAATAACATTTGTGTCCTATCCACAGGATTTGTGATAAAAGTCTAACCACTGAGGATGCCCACAGATCTCTAAAATGGGTGTGCCAAACCCCCTGTTCCTCCTTGCTAGCAATGAAGAGAGCAATGTGGTTGCTATGTGAGGGCAGTCCCACACGTCCAGATAATTCCGGTACCGGAATTATTCGTGTCCGTGTGCCCCTGCGTTTCTGTGGCACATCAGTGTGGCACACGTGCGGCACACGTGTGCCGCCCGTGTGCCCACTGAGTACCACACGGAGCATGCAGGAGACAGCGCTAAAATTTAGCGCTGTCCCCTGCATCATGCTGAAACCGCGATTCATATCTTCTGTGCAGCAGCGTTTGCTGCAGAGAAGAAATGAATAATCAATTTTTTTGTGGTTTTTCGTGTATAAAATAAAGGTCCATGTCCCCACCCCCCTCCCACCCCCTGTGCGCCCCCCCGCTGTTCTGAAAATACTCACCCGGCTCCCTCGCTGGCTGGCGCTGCTTCCTCTCCTGGCCGCACCTTCTACTGTATGCGGTCACGTGGGGCCGCTCATTTACAGTAATGAATATGCGGCTCCACCCCTATGGGAGGTGGAGCCGCATATTCATGACTGTAATCGGCGGCCCCACGTGACCGCATACAGTAGAAGGTGCGGCCAGGAGAGGAAGCAGCAACAGCCAACGAGGGAGCTGGGTGAGTATTTTCAGCACCATGTGGAGGGGACAGCGCTTATTGTAGCGCTGTCTCCTGCACGGCACACGGACTGCACACGGACAACGTCCGTGTGCGGTACGTGTTTTACACGGACCCATTGACTTTAATGGGTCCGTGTAATACGTGCGCTCCCACGAACACTGACATGTCTCTGTGTTTGGCACACGGAGACACGGTCCGCAAAAAATCAATGACATCTGCACAGATGCATTGATTTTAATGTGTCTACGTGTGTCAGTGTCTCCGGTACGTGAGGAAATCGGCCTAAGGGCTACATATAAGGGCTTATGCACACAAGCGTATAAATCGGAGAAGCGCAATCCAATTTTTTATCGGACAGCACACTGACTCATGTTATTCGATAGGTAAGTCCATTTGCCCATTTTTTTTTCTTTGGCAGAATGCTGCAATTTGACTATGAAATTGGATGAGACTCAACCCATTTAAATCTATGGGTGTGAGAAAAAAAAACAGATTCTACAGTATTCAACTCAGGCAAAAATTAAGAGACCACTGCAAAATGTTCAGTTTTGCCTGATTTTTCTCTTTATAGGTTTATTTTTGAGTAAAATGTAAATTGTTCTTTTATTCTATAAACTTCTGACAACACGTCTCCGAATTTCCAAGCAATACATTTTGTATTTTTTTTTCTAAAAATGAGAAATGGTCAAAATTAAATAAAAGAACCAGTGCTTTCAGACCTCAAATAATGCAAAGAAAACAAGTTCATAATCATTTAGAAACAACAATACTAATGTTTTAACTCAGGAAGAGTTCAGAAATCAATATTTTGTGGAATAACCATGATTTTTAACCACAGCTTTCATGCGTCTTGGCATGCTTTCCACCAGTCTTTCACACTGCTCCTGGCGCAAAAATGTAAGCAGTTCTTTGTTTGATGGCTTGTGACTATCCATCATCCTCTTGATTACATTCCGGAGGTTTTCAATGGGGTTCAGGTCTGGAGATTGGGCTGCCCATGACAGGGGTTTGATGTGGTGGTCTCTTTATTTTTGCCAGAGCTGTAGCATCCGATTTTAACAGATACATTGCAATTCTGTAACATAGGAAACTGTAGATGGTCCTGTGAATGATTAATAGCTGCTGCCTAAAAAAAATGGATTGTAAACAGATGACAAGTGAGAAAAGAAATTGTCCCATTTTTCTAGATGGAAATCGGACCCATTTTTTATATACTGTTTGTCTTCCAGCTACTAATCTGTACTGAGGCCTAGTAGTCAAGACAGAAGAAAAATAATTTGTGCCATTTTGCCAATAGGTGCAATTAAAGAATAGAGTGGATTCATAATTATGAGTTTTGTATATTCATTAGTAGATCACTTCTCCACATTTCGCTTCCTTCATTGTGACACAAGATGGCGATTGACAGGTAAATAGCCTTTTATTAACCGCCTGTCAATTTTGGCTACTTGGAATGCGGAGTTGTAATATGCCGTACTTACATAGGGCAGTACTGCAATATTAGCTGACAGATTTCCTTTCAAAAACACCTCACCATCATCTGCTGAAAGGAAAAGTAGATTTTCAAACAGATCTTTCATCGATCTATTGATGGCGTTTATGGGAAATATGTAGACATACAAATAAATGTCAAATTATGAAAGAATTTGATGTCATATCATAACCATTCTTTTAACGAAGACTGTTCACCTTTCCTGATATAACTTCTAGCCCCGTGAAATAGCAAATCAAATGCATTTTTGCTTTTGTTGTAAAAGCAGAAAAGTCTGTGAATATCCCATTCAGACTTACAGAAATATATTGCTTGATAGAAAGAAAGAAAAATAGATGAATGGGACTGACTTTTAGAGGATTGTTATGGATTTTATGCCAACAGAGTTGTGTGCAGAAAATCTGCAGTGTATTACTGTATCAGCAAAATAAAAGAGGGGTCATGGGGCAGACCGTATGTCACTGCTGCCTCTGAAGTACGCATATATTGCATCCCTGAAAGAAAACCTTCTGGTAGCACTCGGTAGCACTTTCTCTCAACCCTGTTCACTCAGAGACTGGCTGTAACAGCTACATTAAGCAGCATGGATTCTTTTGGGGCTTCTGGTCTCCTATGCCTGGCATAGTAAGGCCGGTTTCACATTAGCGCTTTGAGGAGCTGTGGAGGGCTGCGGACTTCCTCTGTGAAGCCCCACCCTCGGCCACACCTCTGCCGCTAGCTCCGCCTACTTCTGCATGCAGCCGGCGTACCTATCTTTACCATTAGGTACGCAGGTTGTGCGGCTGTATGCGGATGCTTCCGCATGCGTTGTTTTAACGATGCGGTGACCAGCGTAGGACGCAGCTGGTTGCAATTTCTTTTTTTCTCCGCATCACCAAAACGACGCATGCAGAAGCATCCACATACAGCCGCACGACCTGCGCACCTAACGTTAAAGATAGGTACGCAGGCCGCATGCAGAAGTAGGCGGAGCTAGCGGCAGCGGTGCGGCCGAGGGCGGCGCTTCAAGGGGGAAGTCTGCAGCTCTCTGCAGCTCCTGAAAATGCTAGTGTGAAACTAGCCTTACAAAGACACAGCCTCTCTGCAACTGACACAGCCCCCTGCAACTGACACAGCCCCCTTCAACTGACACAGCCCCCTGCAACTGACACAGACCCCCTGCAACTGATACAGACCCTCTGCAACTGGTACAGACCCTCTGCTACTGATACAGACCCTCTGCTACTGGCACATACCCCCTGCAACTGATACAGGTTGTTCTGCAACTGACACAGACCGTCTGCTACTGATACAGGCCCCCTGTAACTGATACAGACCCTCTGCTACTGATACAGACCCTCTGCTACTGACACATACCCCCTGCAACTGACACAGGCCCTCTGCTACTGACACAGACCCTCTGCTACTGACACAGACCCCCTGCAACTGACACAGGCCCTCTGCTACTGACACAGACCCCCTGCAACTGACACAGGCCCTCTGCTACTGACACAGACCCTCTGCTACTGACACAGACCCTCTGCTACTGACACAGACCCCCTGCAACTGACACAGACCCTCTGCAACTGACACAGACCCTCTACTACTGACACAGACCCCCTGCATCTGACACAGACCCTCTGCTACTGACACAGACCCCCTGCAACTGACACAGACCCTCTGCAACTGACACAGACCCTCTACTACTGACACAGACCCCCTGCATCTGACACAGACCCTCTGCTACTGACACAGACCCCCTGCAACTGACACAGACCCTCTACTACTGACACAGACCCCCTGCAACTGACACAGACCCTCTGCTACTGACACAGACCCCCTGCCACTGACACAGACCCTCTGCTACTGACACAGACCCCCTGCCACTGACACAGGCCCTCTGCACCTGATACAAGCCTTCTGCAACTGACACTGAATAAAGGGAGGTCAGACCCTAAATAATCGCTGTATGTCTCTCACACACTCTGCCAAGCCTCACTCAATCTCCTGGACAACAGACTGGTAAACTGCTGCAGCCCTACTTACAGGACTTACAGGCACAGAACACAGACACGGAATGAAATCTGCAGCATTTCCACATTGAAATATGTGGCAAAAGTTTAGTGCATTTTTGTCAATGCAATTTTTTCTTTGTGCAACATATCAGCCCCATGTGATATACTCATACAATTCCACTAGTATATGGGTTATTTCCCTACACACTTTGATAAAGAAAATGGCAGCAGCCAATTATCAAAATAATTATTACATTTTTTTTATTATTACATTATTGTTACTTTTAATATTGTAGGCTTATAGCCCAGGGAAGACATGTTTGTTCATCTAACTGTAGGCGTATATCATGAAAGCAGCATGTTCAGTAGGATAGAACACATTAGAAGGAGGTCACCTTGCCGTGGTTGATGGGCACACATGAATTAGGCAATTTATACTCTAAGAACCTTCATTTTTTTGTAAGTACATCTAACTGAGTAACAATACAGCTTATTTAATGTTTCCAGTGTTTTCATATATCTTGGCCCTTACAGTGTACAGTGTTGTTTTTTTGTTGTTTTTTTATATCATGAAGTTAGTACAGCTTGCACCTGTTCACACTGAGGAGGTGCTGGTCAGGTTTTTAACTATACTTGTAATATTATACATATTTAGTAATATTATACATAATTATTGCTACACTATTGTTACATCATTATTGAATTTTCCTAGAGAGGCAACAGATGAAGTCGATGCTCCAGGATTGTTATTTTATGGTCATTATACGTTTTTACTAAACCCAATGTGTCAGGAGACCTTTTTAATAAAGCAAAATTTGTAGTCTTACACTTTGGATTTAAGGGAATAGAATTCCTTTCAGAGGCATAACATAGCTTGGCACAAGGTGTCTACCATTCTATAGTACATATAGGCACTATATATGCCACCATTCTGAGTCTATGGAAATGTGTGATGAGTCCTAATAGTGATTTCATTATTTTTTTTCTTTCTTGTTTTTCAACTTTTGATTCTTCTCTCACTTTTTACTAATATCCTGACCCATGCTTCCTTCTATCCTTTAACCCCTTAACCCCCTATGCTTTTTTCATTTTTGCTTTTCGCTCCCCTCCTTCCCAGAGCCATAACTTTTTTATTTTTCCGTCAATATGGCCATGTGAGGGCATATTTTTTGTGAGACAAGTTGTACTTTTGAATGATACCATTGGTTTTACCATGTTGTGTAACAGAAAACGGGAAAAAAATTCCAAGTGCGATGAAATTGCAAAAAAGTGCAATCCTACACTAGTTTTTTGTTTCGCTTTTCTGCTAGGTTCACTAAATGCTAAAAATAACTGGCCATTATGATTCTCCAGGTTATTACGAGTTCATAGACACCAAACATGTCTAGGTTCTTTTTTTATCTAAGTGGTGAAAAAAAATTCCAAACTTTGATAAAAAAAAAAAGAAATTGTGCCATTTTCCGATACCCGTAGCGTCTCCATTTTTTGTGATCTGGGGTTGGGTGGGGGCTTATTTTTTGCGTCCCGAGCTGACGTTTTTAGGGATACCATTTTTGTGCAGATACGATTTTGATCTCCCGTAATTGCATTTTAACGTAATTTTGGCGTTTTGATTTTTTTTCTCGCTATGCCGTTTAGCGATCAGGTTAATCCTTTTTCTATTGATACATCAGGCAATTCTGAACGCGGCGATACCAAATATGTGTAGGTTTGATTTTTTTTTATTATTATTATTTTGATTGGGGCAAAAAGGGGGGTGATTTGAACTTTTATATTTTGTTTTATTTTTTTTATATTTTTAAACACATTTTTTTTTGGCATACTTCAATAGCCTCTACATGAAGCTGCCACTACACGATCGCCTCTGCTACATAGAGGTGAAGCACAGATCACCTCGATGTAGCAGAAATGCAGCATTGCTTTAAGTGCTGATCACAGGGTGGCGCTCATAGCAATCTGCCATCAACAGCCATAGAGATCTCAAGGAGACCTCAGGTTGTTATGGCAATGCACCGCTGACCCCCGATCATGTGACGGGGTCAGCGGTGCGAGTGCTGCCGGCCAGGCGGCCGGTGGCGCTTGTCAAATGCCGCTGTCAGAGTTTGACAGCGGCATTTAACTAGTTAATGGGAGCTGGTGGATCACGATTCCGCTCGCTCCCATTGCGACCACATGTTGATAACTGCTGACATGTCGCGGCTTTTGAGGTGGGGTTAAAGGTCTTGCAATATTTTTTTAAGTCTGAGTACAGTAATAATCTAGACAACTAATGCAATTGTTAATGACCTGTTGTTAATTATCGGTCAAAGGGAATCTGTCACCAGGTTTCTGCTCTGTATTGTGAGAGCAGCATAATATAGAGTCCCTGATTCCAGAGATGTATCACTTACTGGTCTGCATGCTGTAGTTTTGATACAATAATTGTTCTCTCTATGAATTTTCTGAAGGCTGACCATGTATAACCCGCACACCCCACTGACTGACATTGACAAAAAGTTGCTTGGGGCGGGGTTATACAGAGCAATTGACTAGGAGGCATGAGACACCTAGTTCTGTGCTGATAATCTCCTGCTGATAAAACACTGATTTTATTGAAGTGGCAACACACAGTCTAGCAAGTTACACATCACTGAAAACCTGCTGACAGATTCCCTTTAATAGCAATAACAGTTTTATTCTTCGTTATTTAACACGGTTTTTTTTATTATCCAGAAATTCTTGGGTTTCCTTTGTCTTTTATAATGTATCCCTATAGATAATGTCTACGATCATAGAACTATCCACTATATCCTGAAACAACACTAAATGAGGAGCACATGGGGATATAAACCAATGCGGCATTGATGTTCCGTAATGCTGTTAGGCTATGTGCACACGTTGCAGATTTGCCTGTGGAATTTCCTGTGCAGATTCTGAATTTCTTGGCAGAAAACATATTTCCAGTGGGATTGCTGCACTATTTAGGAGGAATCCAGTGAGCCAGGGAGGACACAGTGCAGGCATTTACTGATCCTCGGAATGGCACATTGTTTAGTGCAGTGAACTGAGCACACATACATATCTCCAGTGCAGATGGTGTTTAATCGCTCCGCACCCTGTGAGTCTCCGGACCAGAACATTTCCCGCACCAGGTCACCGACCTACACTGGTTCCACATCACATCAGACGCTCTACGAGACGAGGTTAGCGCCAAACAGAATTAGCCTTGGACGTTCCAGCGCTGTTATCTATTCCTGATCCTTCAGGATTGTCGTAACCTAGTTTCTAATAGATCGCTCCCTTGACTCAGCTGGGACTGCCCTAGTTTTCCTCCATCATTATATATAGCCTGGCCTCTTTCACTGGCCTGCTGTTCAGCTGTCTTTAACATCACTCAAAGATATTTCCTGCGGCCCAGCAAAACCTGAACAGCTCCTGGCACTTGGCCATCTCCTGACGTCTCCATGTGTCCTAAGCCGCAGACAGTGCTGTGAACCCAATTTAATCCCATGTGCTCCAATCAACTTTTAATCCCTTTGTTGACTTGTTCCATGTGTTGTGTTGGCGATAAGAGATCACTAAGCAGGCATTACGCTTATAAGCATACTTGCATGTGAAAAAATATCTATACATTTCTTGCCTGCCTGGTGACTATTGAGTATTAGGAGGTTATGCTCACAAATTCCCGTACTTTAAATGTCATTATTTGCTAAGCATTGATGATTAAATTAGTAAATTAGTAATAAGGGAATCTAAGACTTCCATGCTCTCTCCTTGTCATCTCATCTGGCACAATGTGCGATCACAGGTGGCGGGTATTGCTAGGCCATAAATTCAGACAGTCCATAAAAGGATCTTTATTCATTCCCATAATATTTTTTTTTTCATCTGGGAAAACTTGTGATTGGAATAATTATAATTTTACTACTCACATTAAATGGTTCTAGTGTATTGATGTAAGTATTGAAACGAAAAGATACATCAAGTTTAATTTTTCTAATTTAATTTGTTGTTGAAGGAAATCTGTCAGCAGGTTTTTGCTATGTAATCTTAGGCAGCATGATGTCGGGGCTGAGACACAGATTTTAGCGGTGTCACTTATTAGACTTTGTGCTGTTGTTTCAATACAATGAGTGTTTTATAAGCATGAGATTATCACTGCCTGGACTATGGCTCAAGTGCTTCCTTGTCCAGCTCCACCCCCACCACTGATAAGCATCTTCCGGTAAATATACAATGTACACAGAAAGCTGCTAATCAGGAGTGTAAGCGGGTGCAGCTTTTGGGCTCTGCTACATGCTACATCTAAATTCTCTGATTGTATCGTAACTGCTGCACCCAGTAAACTAAGTGACACATCACTAGAATCAAGGTCTCTTTTCCTATGTTATGCTGGTCTTAGATGAGGCAGCAAAAACCTGCAGACAGGTTTTTGACACATTGGGCCACAGGCATGTAATGCAGTAACATACAAAATAAGCACCTTTTACCTGTTGATTGCTCCAGTGCTGCCTCCTCACTACAGACCAATCATTGGCTTCAGAAGTGGAGAACATCAGACAGAACACTGGACTGGTTGGAGATTCTACAGGTAACTTAGTTTGGTTATTTTACAGCATTATCTGCATCCGGGCCAATTTTGTCTGGAATCAAACAATTCCATTAAAAAGTTTGTCTGTGATCTTTGGTTAATTGGATATATAAAAAAGAAGGTTGGCAACATTGCCACCAACGAGTCCACTTCCAGATTTCAATTGGAAATTTGCATTTACACCTGCCACCCGCGACCCTTAACCAGCTGCTGATCGGCCACATGCCAGCTGATCGACGGTTGTTTAATTGCTTATTTGAACAGGCCAACCATACTTTCATGCGGACAGAACAATTATTAATAGGATTGTTCTAAGCGCATAGAATAGAATTGTTCTCGGCAGCACTTCACCTGTTTACACAGGATGATGAGCTGCCGAGAACAATGATTTTTAAACTTGATAAAAATCATTTAATCTACCGAAGAAGCGTTTTGCTCATTTATCAAGTGATATTAGGCCTGTTTAGATAGGTTGATAAAAAATGAGCATATTTAGGATCACTTGTTCCCAATTATTGACCCGAATAAAGGGGCATTTTAACACAACTCCCATAAGAATGAAAGAACGTATCATTGGTCCATAGGTGTGATGGATCCGACGGTATATTATCCTCATTCTCTACAGGAATAGCAGTTAGAAATGTGCAACTTGATCAAGAATTTCCATTATTGGGACGTCTCTGACTTCTGTCATCAATAAATGGAAATGGTTTGTTAAACCCCAACCATCTTGAAGACCTGAACAACAGTCTGAACTTTAGAGAATGCTTAGAAAAATCAACTTATCCGTGTTCTATGAACTGGTAAACTCAGCAGATTAGTGATTGAGAAATTTAACAAAAATCAACCAATATAATAGAAATTTTTCTTTTTTGAGCTTTCAGAATAAATGATTATTTTTTTACACCGAATCTGAAAATTGGAGCTGTCATTCTAATACTACATATTAAAATATCTCAGCTCGAAATTTTGGGACTTGTGTTAAAAGATGGACTCTTACTTTAACTTTAGACTGCATAGACAGTAAGTGTTCTTTTTTGTTTTTAATGGATCATTAATGCAACAAGAACAATTCCTACAACTCTGTATTACGGAATTATTGTTGTTGTTATTATTATTGTTTTTGCTGTTTTGTTGTTTTGTAGAATTAAAGGTGGATCAGCTTCATTCTCATCTAACAAATTAGTCATTTATACATTTAGTAACTTGATAAGTTTCAGACTTTTTTAGTCGTTTTTTTTCTTGTTTTTGTATCCAAGTTTCAGTATACTTGTGTATAGGACCCAGTTAATATATTATTTAACTAAAATAATTTAAAAAAAAAATGTCCTTTCATGCCCCTTTAAAGACTTCTGGTGTTGTACGCAGATATATTAGCCAGTTGCTTTACTTTAGAGACTCTCTTACAGTGAGAACAGCTGCCTTACAGAATGAGGATGGTTTAAATGAATGTAATTGTAACTAATTAAAAGTCTATAAAAGGATAATTAAAGTAACCAAGTCCAAACGCCATTAAATTAGTCTTCCCGTCATGCCCTGGGCAGCATCATACAGCCATCACTGCTCTTTATAATTGTCCTATCTATTGTCTAAACATCACCAAACTATTCATTTGGAAAGTGAGATTTTAGCATTAGAACCTCTAGGGGTTTCTGAGAATATGTACAAAATAGAAATGAGCGCATATTTAAGATTCTCTTCCTAGTTGATTTTCCAGGAGAAGCCTGACTTCCCAGGAGCATGTTAGGTCAAGACACCACCTTTAATGCTGAAAGTCCCACGTCATACACTGGATATGCTGCAGGAATACGTCTCTGTCTGCAACCAAAAGCTTTTATGTATATGGGGGGATGTTTGGACAAAAATTTTCAAAGATTTATGAACACATATACTTTTAAATAGGACCACATACCATGCACTGTGGTGAGTAGCCTCATAAACAGTACAGAGTTTACCCTTAAACAGTGCTGGATAGCGATCCCTCTCATCACCTGCTCTCTCCATAAACAGTGCCATATAGTGTCCCCGCTATACACAGTCATCCCATCCACTGCTTTCCCTATAAACAGTGCCATATAGTGCCCCTGCTATACACAGTCATCCCATCCACTGCTCTCCCTATAAACAGTGCCATATTGTGCCCCTCCTATACACAGTCATCCCATCCACTGCTCTCCCCATAAACAGTGCCATATTGTGCCCCTGCTATACACAGTCATCCCATCCACTGCTCTCCCTATAAACAGTGCCATATTGTGCCCCTCCTATGCACAGTCATCCCATCCACTGCTCTCCCTATAAACAGTGCCATATTGTGCCCCTGCTATACACAGTCATCCCATCCACTGCTCTCCCTATAAACAGTGCCATATTGTGCCCCTGCTATACACAGTCATCCCATCCACTGCTCTCTATAAACAGTGCCATATTGTGCCCCTGCTATACACAGTCATCCCATCCACTGCTCTCTATAAACAGTGCCATATTGTGCCCCTGCTATACACAGTCATCCCATCCACTGCTCTCCCTATAAACAGTGCCATATAGTGTCCCTGCTATACACAGTCATCCCATCCACTGCTCTCCCCATAAACAGTGCCATATTGTGCCCCTGCTATATACAGTCATCCCATCCACTGCTCTCCCTATAAACAGTGCCATATTGTGCCCCTGCTATACACAGTCATCCCATCCACTGCTCTCTATAAACAGTGCCATATTGTGCCCCTGCTATACACAGTCATCCCATCCACTGCTCTCTATAAACAGTGCCATATTGTGCCCCTGCTATACACAGTCATCCCATCCACTGCTCTCCCTATAAACAGTGCCATATAGTGTCCCTGCTATACACAGTCATCCCATCCACTGCTCTCCCCATAAACAGTGCCATATTGTGCCCCTGCTATATACAGTCATCCCATCCACTGCTCTCCCTATAAACAGTGCCATATTGTGCCCCTGCTATACACAGTCATCCCATCCACTGATCTCTCTATAAACAGTGCCATATTGTGCCCCTCCTATACACAGTCATCCCATCCACTGCTCTCCCTATAAACAGTGCCATATAGTGTCCCCGCTATACAGTCATCCCATCCACTGCTCTCCCTATAAACAGTGCCATATAGTGTCCCCGCTATACACAGTCATCCCATCCACTGCTCTCCCTATAAACAGTGCCATATAGTGCCCCTGCCATACACAGTCATCCCATCCACTGCTCTCCCTATAAACAGTGCCATATAGTGCTCCTGCCATACCCAGTCATCCCATCCACTGCTCTCTCTATAAACAGTGCCATATAGTGTCCCCGCTATACACAGTCATCCCATCCACTGCTCTCCCCATAAACAGTGCCATATTGTGCCCCTGCTATACACAGTCATCCCATCCACTGCTCTCCCTATAAACAGTGCCATATTGTGCCCCTGCTATACACAGTCATCCCATCCACTGCTCTCTATAAACAGTGCCATATTGTGCCCCTGCTATACACAGTCATCCCATCCACTGCTCTCCCTATAAACAGTGCCATATAGTGTCCCTGCTATACACAGTCATCCCATCCACTGCTCTCCCCATAAACAGTGCCATATTGTGCCCCTGCTATACACAGTCATCCCATCCACTGCTCTCCCTATAAACAGTGCCATATTGTGCCCCTGCTATACACAGTCATCCCATCCACTGATCTCTCTATAAACAGTGCCATATTGTGCCCCTCCTATACACAGTCATCCCATCCACTGCTCTCCCTATAAACAGTGCCATATAGTGTCCCCGCTATACACAGTCATCCCATCCACTGCTCTCCCTATAAACCGTGCCATATAGTGTCCCCGCTCTACACAGTCATCCCATCCACTGCTCTCCCTATAAACAGTGCCATATAGTGTCCCCGCTATACACAGTCATCCCATCCACTGCTCTCCCTATAAACAGTGCCATATAGTGCCCCTGCCATACACAGTCATCCCATCCACTGCTCTCCCTATAAACAGTGCCATATAGTGCTCCTGCCATACCCAGTCATCCCATCCACTGCTCTCTCTATAAACAGTGCCATATAGTGTCCCCGCTATACACAGTCATACCATCCACTGCTCTCCCCATAAACAGTGCCATATTGTGCCCCTGCTATACACAGTCAACCCATCCACTGCTCTCCCTATAAACAGTGCCATATAGTGTCCCCGCTATACACAGTCATCCCATCCACTGCTCTCCCCATAAACAGTGCCATATAGTGCCCCTGCTATACACAGTCATCCCATCCACTGCTCTCCCTATAAACAGTGCCATATAGTGCCCCCGCTATACACAGTCATCCCATCCACTGCTCTCCCTATAAACAGTGCCATATAGTGCCCCTGCTATACACAGTCATCCCATCCACTGCTCTCCCTATAAACAGTGCCGTATAGTGCCCCTGCCATACACAGTCATCCCATCCACTGCTCTCCCTATAAACAGTGCCGTATAGTGCTCCTGCCATACCCAGTCATCCCATCCACTGCTCTCTCTATAAACAGTGCCATATAGTGTCCCCGCTATACACAGTCATACCATCCACTGCTCTCCCCATAAACAGTGCCATATAGTGTCCCCGCTATACACAGTCATCCCATCCACTGCTCTCCCCATAAACAGTGCCATATTGTGCCCCTGCTATACACAGTCATCCCATCCACTGCTCTCCCTATAAACAGTGCCATATAGTGCCCCCGCTATACACAGTCATCCCATCCACTGCTCTCCCTATAAACAGTGCCATATAGTGCCCCTGCTATACACAGTCATCCCATCCACTGCTCTCCCTATAAACAGTGCCATATAGTGCCCCTGCCATACACAGTCATCCCATCCACTGCTCTCCCTATAAACAGTGCCATATAGTGCTCCTGCCATACCCAGTCATCCCATCCACTGCTCTCTCTATAAACAGTGCCATATAGTGTCCCCGCTATACACAGTCATACCATCCACTGCTCTCCCCATAAACAGTGCCATATAGTGTCCCCGCTATACACAGTCATCCCATCCACTGCTCTCCCCATAAACAGTGCCATATTGTGCCCCTGCTATACACAGTCATCCCATCCACTGCTCTCTCTATAAACAGTGCCATATAGTGTCCCCGCTATACACAGTCATACCATCCACTGCTCTCCCCATAAACAGTGCCATATAGTGTCCCCGCTATACACAGTCATCCCATCCACTGCTCTCCCCATAAACAGTGCCATATTGTGCCCCTGCTATACACAGTCATCCCATCCACTGCTCTCCCTATAAACAGTGCCATATAGTGCCCCCGCTATACACAGTCATCCCATCCACTGCTCTCCCTATAAACAGTGCCATATAGTGCCCCTGCTATACACAGTCATCCCATCCACTGCTCTCCCTATAAACAGTGCCATATAGTGCCCCTGCCATACACAGTCATCCCATCCACTGCTCACCCTATAAACAGTGCCATATAGTGCTCCTGCCATACCCAGTCATCCCATCCACTGCTCTCTCTATAAACAGTGCCATATAGTGTCCCCGCTATACACAGTCATACCATCCACTGCTCTCCCCATAAACAGTGCCATATAGTGTCCCCGCTATACACAGTCATCCCATCCACTGCTCTCCCCATAAACAGTGCCATATTGTGCCCCTGCTATACACAGTCATCCCATCCACTGCTCTCCCTATAAGCAGTGCCATATAGTGCCCCCGCTATACACAGTCATCCCATCCACTGCTCTCCCTATAAACAGTGCCATATAGTGCCCCTGCTATACACAGTCATCCCATCCACTGCTCTCCCTATAAACAGTGCCATATAGTGCCCCTGCCATACACAGTCATCCCATCCACTGCTCTCCCTATAAACAGTGCCATATAGTGCTCCTGCCATACCCAGTCATCCCATCCACTGCTCTCTCTATAAACAGTGCCATATAGTGTCCCCGCTATACACAGTCATCCCATCCACTGCTCTCCCTATAAACAGTGCCATATAGTGCCCCCGCTATACACAGTCATCCCATCCACTGCTCTCCCCATAAACAGTGCCATATTGTGCCCCTGCTATACACAGTCATCCCATCCACTGCTCTCCCTACAAACAGTGCCATATAGTGCCCCTGCCATACACAGTCATCCCATCCACTGCTCTCTCTATAAACAGTGCCATATAGTGCCCCTGCTATAAACAGTCATCCCATCCACTGCTCTCCCTATAAACAGTGCCATATAGTGCCCCCGCTATACACAGTCATCCCATCCACTGCTCTCCCTATAAACAGTGCCATATAGTGCCCCCGCTATACACAGTCATCCCATCCACTGCTCTCCCTATAAACAGTGCCATATAGTGCCCACGCTATACACAGTCATCCCATCCACTGCTCTCCCTATAAACAGTGCCATATAGTGCCCCCGCTATACACAGTCATCCCATCCACTGCTCTCCCTATAAACAGTGCCATATAGTGCCCCCGCTATACACAGTCATCCCATCCACTGCTCTCCCTATAAACAGTGCCATATAGTGCCCCCGCTATACACAGTCATCCCATCCACTGCTCTCCCTATAAACAGTGCCATACAGTGCCCCCGCTATACACAGTCATCCCATCCACTGCTCTCCCTATAAACAGTGCCATATAGTGCCCCCGCTATACACAGTCATCCCATCCACTGCTCTCCCTATAAACAGTGCCATATAGTGCCCCTGCTATACACAGTCATCCCATCCACTGCTCTCTCTATAAACAGTGCCATATAGTGCCCCTGCTATACACAGTCATCCCATCCACTGCTCTCCCTATAAACAGTGCCATATAGTGCCCCTGCTATACACAGTCATCCCATCCACTGCTCTCTCTATAAACAGTGCCATATAGTGCCCCTGCTATACACAGTCATCCCATCCACTGCTCTCCCTATAAACAGTGCCATATAGTGCCCCCGCTATACACAGTCATCCCATCCACTGCTCTCCCTATAAACAGTGCCATATAGTGCCCCCGCTATACACAGTCATCCCATCCACTGCTCTCCCTATAAACAGTGCGATATAGTGCCCCTGCTATACACAGTCATCCCATCCACTGCTCTCCCTATAAACAGTGCCATATAGTGCCCCCGCTATACACAGTCATCCCATCCACTGCTCTCCCTATAAACAGTGCCATATAGTGCCCCCGCTATACACAGTCATCCCATCCACTGCTCTCCCTATAAACAGTGCCATATAGTGCCCCCGCTATACACAGTCATCCCATCCACTGCTCTCCCTATAAACAGTGCCATATAGTGCCCCTGCTATACACAGTCATCCCATCCACTGCTCTCTCTATAAACAGTGCCATATAGTGCCCCTGCTATACACAGTCATCCCATCCACTGCTCTCCCTATAAACAGTGCCATATAGTGCCCCCGCTATACAGTCATCCCATCCACTGCTCTCCCTATAAACAGTGCCATATAGTGCCCCCGCTATACACAGTCATCCCATCCACTGCTCTCCCTAGAAACAGTGCCATATAGTGCCCCTGCTATACACAGTCATCCCATCCACTGCTCGCTCTATAAACAGTGCCATATAGTGCCCCTGCTATACACAGTCAACCCATCCACTGCTCTCACTATAAACAGTGCCATATAGTGCCCCTGCTATACACAGTCATCCCATCCACTGCTCTCCCTATAAACAGTGCCATATAGTGCCCCTGCTATACACAGTCATCCCATCCACTGCTCTCTCTATAAACAGTGCCATATAGTGCCCCTGCTATACACAGTCATCCCATCCACTGCTCTCCCTATAAACAGTGCCATATAGTGCCCCCGCTATACACAGTCATCCCATCCACTGCTCTCCCTATAAACAGTGCCATATAGTGCCCCCGCTATACACAGTCATCCCATCCACTGCTCTCCCTATAAACAGTGCCATATAGTGCCCCCGCTATACACAGTCATCCCATCCACTGCTCTCCCTATAAACAGTGCCATATAGTGCCCCTGCTATACACAGTCATCCCATCCACTGCTCTCCCTATAAACAGTGCCATACAGTGCCCCCGCTATACACAGTCATCCCATCCACTGCACTCCCTATAAACAGTGCCATATAGTGCCCCTGCTATACACAGTCATCGCATCCACTGCTCTCCCTATAAACAGTGCCATATAGTGCCCCCGCTATACACAGTCATCCCATCCACTGCTCTCCCTATAAACAGTGCCATATAGTGCCCCCGCTATACACAGTCATCCCATCCACTGCTCTCCCTATAAACAGTGCCATATAGTGCCCCCGCTATACACAGTCATCGCATCCACTGCTCTCCCTATAAACAGTGCCATATAGTGCCCCCGCTATACACAGTCATCCTATCCATTGCTCTCTCTATAAACAGTGCCATATAGTGCCCCCGCTATACACAGTCATCCCATCCACTGCTCTCCCTATAAACAGTGCCATATAGTACCCCTGCTATACACAGTCATCCCATCCACTGATCTCTCTATAAACAGTGCTATATAGTGCCCACGCTATACACAGTCATCCCATCCACTGCTCTCCCTATAAACAGTGCCATATAGTGTCCCCGCTATACACAGTCATCCCATCCACTGCTCTCCCTATAAACAGTGCCATATAGTGCCCCCGCTATACACAGTCATCCCATCCACTGATCTCTCTATAAACAGTGCCATATAGTGCCCCCGCTATACACAGTCATCCCATCCACTGCTCTCCCTATAAACAGTGCCATATAGTGCCCCTGCTATACACAGTCATCCCATCCACTGATCTCTCTATAAACAGTGCCATATAGTGCCCCTGCTATACACAGTCATCCCATCCACTGCTCTCCCTATAAACAGTGCCATATAGTACCCCTGCTATACACAGTCATCCCATCCACTGATCTCTCTATAAACAGTGCCAGCTAATGCTGTGAAGGAAGGAGTCTAGAGATTGGGTGAGACCGTTCCTGTATATACCTAACATCAGAAAAGATACTCTGTTCTCATTTGCTGTGCGCGAATCTGAAATACTTTATGCTGAGCACAAGGCAATTGACAAAGATGCTTATAGGTATTTTTTTTGATGGTGTAATACTTTAAAGAAAGAGTGTTTTTCTTGTTTCACCATGCTATAAGAATTGCAGCGCTTGGCAGGAGCGTCTGACAGTATACGTGTATTGTGCGTGGTTTTTTTGTCCTTTGTGGTATATTAATTTTTTGAGGCTTAAGGCCTTTTTTAAGGATCATATTAAAAGTTATTTTTTAACTACAGCACTACCTTGCTACACATTACTATTGATCTGATTGGTGGTACTATTAATTAATTCTTTATAAACTTTGATTGGGGCATGGCAGGTTTCTTGACTAGGGGTATCAATACGGACACCTGAGCGGCTGAAGTCAAGGAGGTCTTTTCAGTCAAAACCTTTGTCCAACCAAAATATATTCCATCCTATAGTAACGCCTTTAAGGAATTGACCAAAATTTATAAAAATCAGATTTCTAGCTGGTGGGAGGTGCAGAGCCTGTTCCCAGACATCTAAGGATTACCTTACAGCCAGGTTTTAGATATAGGGGCTGTCCTTTAAGTGAACGGTGGGAGAAAGAAGCAACTTCGAGTTCCCTGAGATTTATGAACATTCTCTTGGAGGAAGAGAAGAAAACTCTCTCAACCTCAAGTGATCTTTTGAGGGAACAGACATAGATTACAAAAAAGTTTCAAGCTGAACCTGACTTCTCCTCTAAGGAGGCAACACACCAAAATACTATTGAAAGGTATCAGTACAATTTGAAAGAACGTAAGCACCGCAATTATGTGTGGGACTTACAGGAATTCAAGGAGAACAAGGCTTATCACCTCCCTACTAATAGAAATTACTCTGGTAATTTTAATAAGAAATATAGAAACAGATATTTCTTCAACAGACACGGACATATCGGATTCAGACACACGCCCTAAGAGCTCTAGGGGTAGACAGAGGGGTAGGGGAAACCAGAGGGGTAGGCCTGGGGACAGAACAGGCAGTACCCGTTTTTTAGATCAGGGTTACTTCCTGAGAAACAGAGCTGGGTTCCACAACTAACTACTGTTGAATCCAACCAGGTAGTCAATTTGTCAACAAGGACCTTTACTGATATAGAATTTCGGGTTTTGAATAGAGCTCTAAACTTTGTACCCACATCGGATTTTCAACTGTTTGAAAGTGTAAAAGACCTACAGCTCTTTGTGAGGAAACTTAAGTGGAGAAAACATTTCATCAGACAGGACAAACGTATGTGTATGGAGATGAATATCCCAGACACTTTACTACCTGATATTAGGTTACTGTATGGTCTTTCGGATTCCATACCAGAACATTCTGGTGAAGGCCCATTTACCAACTGTAAGTTGAAGAGTTGTAAGATGCCCCCGAGTTCAGGTGACCAGTCCACTTTGGATGTGTTTTTGGAGGTAGTAACAAAAGATCTGGAAACCCTAACCCTTAAAAAAAAGTAAGGGGGTTAAATTTAATCTTTCCAGACAGGAGATGGAAGCATTACAGGGTCTGGAGAGAGATTGTAATATTGTAATCAAGCCCTCGGATAAGGGTGGGAACACCGTTGTAATGAACTATAAGGACTATCAGTCTATGTGTGAGGACATTCTGAAGAATCGGGAGTCATACGAACAACTTGTGAGTAATCCCATTCCCACTTTCACCAAATTTCTGAAAGAGATTCTGAATGGGGGTCTAACCAATAATTTGATTGATAAAAATGAATATAACTTTCTGTATCCAGCACATCCAGTAATGGTGACCTTTTATGGCCTCCCTAAGATACACAACGGTCTGTCGCCACTAAAAGGGAGACCAATAGTCTCTGGAATTGGGAGCATTGGTCATCATGTGGGTGTATACCTGGACAGAATTTTGAAACCATTTGTTTTGGCCCTGAATTCATATACCAGAGGCATATCAGATATTTTGCAGAAATTTGATGGGGTGGTCTCTCCATATAAACAGTGCCAGATAGTGCTCCCAGTACAAACAGTAATCCACTGCTCTCCCTATAAACAGTGCCAGTAGTTCTCCCATTATAAACAGTCATCTGCTGCTCTCCCTGTACACAGTGCCAGACAACGGCCCTTACAATCAGATCATGCTCTCCCTATAAAAAGTGTCAAATAGTGCCCCCACTACCAACTTAGGGTAGCAATTTTTTTTTTTTTTTAAATCAAAGCTCCTTATATCCTGTGACTGCTGACGGCAGCATCTAGGTGTTAACTGTAGCAGTGACAGGATTTTTTGATCCCAGCTACTGTATTAGTTAGATCCAAATTGTTAATTCAATCCCAACCTTCATTGCTGATCCCCCCCAGCGCAGCTCCTGTCCGATGAGATTCATCAGGACATAACTGTATGTAATGGAACTTCAGTGTAAAGCTTTTCATGATGTAAGCTAACGTCATGGTGCATTGAGGGTACTCAGCCAAGCAATCTGTGGCAATTCACTACTTCCCACTCACGCTAAACAAATTTAGTAACATTAGGAAGCAGAATTTATTTTTGTACATTTATGGGAAGTGAAAGAAAAGTCAGTCATATAGTCCAAAAAATCATACTGTTATGATGTCAAGATGATCCTATGTGGATGACTCATGGATCAGGGCTGCTGATCACCACTGAATGTACTTTTTAAAGATTGTGGGTTTTTTAATAAATTGATTAGAGATAAGCGAACACTAATAAGCTCGGGAACTCATTGGTTGAACCGAGCAATTCCTAATACTAACATGCCCATCTATATATATAATTGTCTAAGGGTTTTTCTGTCTGTCTGTCTGTCCTGGAAATCCCGCGTCTCTGATTGGTCGAGGCCGCCAGGCCTCGACCAATCAGCGACGGGCACAGCATGGCGACGATGATGTCATAAAGGTTGCCTCGACCAATCAGCGACGGGCACAGTCTGCCGCGAATTTGCCTCGACCAATCAGCGACGGGCACAGTATCGACGTAGATGTCATAATGGTTGCCATGGCGACGATGATGTCATAAAGGTTGCCTCGACCAATCAGCGACGGGCACAGTCTGCCGCGAATTCTGGAATCATCATTGTCCATATACTACGGGGGCATGCATATTCTAGAATACCTGATGCGTTAGATCAGCGACGGGCACAGCATGGCGACGATGATGTCATAAAGGTTGCCTCATCCAATCAGTGACGGGCATAGTCTGCCGCAAATTCGCCTCGACCAATCAGCGACGGGCACAGTATCGACGTAGATGTCATAATGGTTGCCATGGCGACGATGATGTGATAAAGGTTGCCTCGACCAATCAGCGACGGGCACAGTCTGCCGCGAATTCTGGAATCATCATTGTCCATATACTACGGGGACATGCATATTCTAGAATACCCGATGCATTAGAATCGGGCCACAATCTAGTCTATATATATAATTGTCTAAGGGTTTTTCTGTCTGTCTGTCTGTCCTGGAAATCCCGTGTCTCTGGCGGCTTCGACCAATCAGCGACGGGCACAGCATGGCGACGATGATGTTATGAAGGTTGCCTCGACCAATCAGCGACGGGCACAGTCTGCCGCGAATTCGCCTCGACCAATCAGCGACGGGCACAGTCTGCTGTGAATTCTGGAATCATCATTGTCCATATACTACGGGGACATGCATATTCTAGAATACCCGATGCGTTAGAATCGGGCCACAATCGGGCGCGACCAATCAGCGAAGCGTGGTTCCAATCCCGTGCCAATTCGCGGCCGGACTGCGCCTGTTGCTGATTGGTCGCGGGCAGCTGGCGAGACCAATCAGCGACGCGGGATTTCCGTTACAGACAAACAGACAGAATTAGACGATTATATAGTAGATACCTGATGCATTAGAATCGGGCCACCATCTAGTATTCATATAAACATTATTGCTTAAATTTAAGTTTTAACCCATTGGACACACTGCCATTGTTTTTCGCCTGTCTTTATTTTAAGAGACAAAACTTTATTAGTCATCTATCGCTGTATCACAGCTTGTTTTCTACAGGCTTACTAGAACGGCCTCTCTCTCAGGCGTAGCACAGGCTCAGCAGGAGAACTGTTATGACCAGGTGACCTTGGAGCAGCATGAATACTTTCACTGGAGTAGATGGTAACTATACTGACCGCAAACCCTGATCTTATCACCGTAACTAGAAGTAGCCGTGGGGTGTGCCTAACAAAACCTAGACACCTCGACACAGCCAGGGAACTAAATATCCCTAAAAATGGAAATAGGAATACTATCTTGCCTCAGAGCAGAACCCCAAAGGATAGGCAGCCCCCCACAAATAATGACTGTGAGTAGTAGAGGAAAAGACAAACTCAGGCAGAAAACAGGATTTAGCAAAAGAGGCCACTTCTAGCTAAATAGGAAAGGATAGGACAGGACACTAAGCGGTCAGCATTAAAATCCTTCCAAAATATCCACAGCAGAAAATACAACAATAAACTCCACCACCTAACTAAAGGTGTGGAGCGCATATCTGCAACTCCAGAGAATCCAACCAGACTGAGAAAACACTGACACAGTCTAAGCTGGACAAATAGAAAAACAAACGAACAGCACTGAAAATAAGCACACTGCATGTGTGCCACAGGAAAAGAAACAGACACTTATCTTTGCTGAATTGGCAGCCAAGCAGGAGAGGCCAGGAGAGATCCAACACTTCCCAAGAAACATTGACAACTGGCCAGGAGTAAAGAGTCCAGCAAACCTAAATACCCCAGTCAGAAATGCAATCAGCAGATACACCTGTGCAAGACTGCAGCCCAGGGACAACTGCATTACCATTTACAACCACTGGAGGGAGCCCAAAAGCAGAATTCACAACAGAGAACATCAGACACCGACCAAGGATAGACGTCATCACAGGGTGGACCCCGGGGAACCGGTGGAACATCGGGTCACTGGCTGGACATCAGGACATCGGACACAGACTGGACACAGGCTGGACCTCAGGACATCGGACTCAGACTGGATATCAGGACACAGGCAGGACATCAGAACATCAGACACGGGCAGGACATCAGAACATCAGGACATCGGACAGACATCTGGGACACTGGGGTGGCATCCCAGGTCATTAGCTACATCAGGACATCAGGGACACTAGATGGATATCTGGGACACTGGCAAGGCAGCCCTGGTCGTTGGCTACATCAGGACATCAGGGACACCAGATTGACATCTGGGACGCTGGCGTGGCAGCCCAGGTCATCTGCTGGGACACGGATGGCACAGGACCAGGCAGCGGTGGTCATCAGGTTCCTAGCTGCGGCTGACAGGCTCCAGGCATCGGACCTAGGAAAGAACTCAAGAGGGATGGTGCAAGCACCGCCGGACTGAACCTGGGCGGGACGGAGTTAGCAACGCATAGCAGGCTGAGCACAGCATAGTAAAAGATCAGCAAGAACACCAGACTCCATCTTTAAAAGATGAGCCCAGGAAGTTCAGTCACTGGGTATGGGGTGTCAGACACAAAAGTACTTCAGGAACATAACACAGAGGACACAGTTCAGACAGGGTCAGGTACTGGATATGCAGCCTCCAGGATAGGTGGATCTGGGTACTCGGCCCCCAGAACAGGCGGAAAAACAAGACACAAACGAATCTGGGTACTCTGCCCCCCAGAGCAGGCAAGATCTGGGTACTCTGCCCCCAGAACAGACTGCAGACAGAACGGGAGCTGGAAACCTAACATACAAGGCAAGACTCAGAAACACAATGCAATGCTCTGGCAATGCCCAACAGGAAAGAGAGAGTTTATATAGGAGCTGCCCCTCAGCAATAGGCTGAGGAAGGCAACACAGGTACACACGCTAACCCTAATAAAAGCAGGGTAGGTGTGGCCGAGCGCACCCTAAGCACAAAGAGAAAACATTACAGCACAGTCAGTACAGGAACTGAGACTTAGGGCACCTGGCAGCGACTACAAGCCTGAACACATGCGTCATGCACTAGCTGCAGAGGACCTTGAAACCCGTGGATAGCTTCCACAGCAGCAACCAGGGACCGCGGATGGCCATGCAGCTGAGCAAAGACATCACAACACATGTGCAGCTACGCAGCAGAGCAGGGAACTGAGCCGCAGCCATACAGGTAACAGACAACAGTATCCCTGCACATTAGGGGGAGAGGAGCAAGGGTTAAAGCAGAGACATGCAGAGTAACGCCGAAGAAACAAAATATAAACCCACCGGCGTTACATTTTTATTTAAAAAAAAAAAGAAATTTCAGTGTAATTTATGACGGAAGCAAGGACTGCCAAAAATAAGAGACTCAGGTAAACCCTGTATTAAACATAACAGAGGACCTCATACACATTCTGTTCAAACTGTCATGTATTGGTCCTAGACTCATAAAGGCTATGCAGTTCTGAGGGTTATAGACCAAGAAAATGTACATAAGACCACGGAATAGTCCATGGGTGAGCAATATAATACCGATAAGGGTATGAGTACACGTTGAGTAAAATTTTTGCACCATTTCTGCATCTCTTGGTAAGACAAACACAGCTGCAAAAACGCATGCTTTTGCCGCCTTTTTGCCTGCGTTTCTGATTGATTTAAGTGAAGTAAATGTTGAAAAACGCAGAGCAAAAACGCACAAAGAATTGACATGCAGCAGATAATTTTCTGCACCAAATCTGCATCCAAAAATACTCAGCATGTGCATAACACTTCAGGTTTCTCATTAACCTTGCTGGCATCAGGTTTTGTCACAAATCTGAGCAGAAAAAGTGTGACAAAAACGCACCAAATCTGCAATTTGTGCACACAGACTAAATTTTTGAACATGTTTTTTGAGGGTTATCTTCCAACAAAATGTACTTAGCAATATGTAATACCCTACGGATGAGCAATATGATACCGATAAATTTGGAACAAGTTTTTGGAGGCTTATATAGCTATGAAATGTACCCAAGAAGATGTAATACCCTACAGATGAGCAATATAATATTGATAAATTTCGAACAACTTTTTTCCAGGTTATATACCAATCAAAAATACTCCAGACCACAAAATAGTGTATAGGTGAGCAATATAATACCGATAAATTTTGAACAAGTTTTTTGAGGCTTTTATAGCAACGAAATTTGCCCAACAAACAGTAATACCCCATGGGTGAGTCATATGATACCAATAAATTTGGAACAAGTTTTTGGAGGCTTAGATAGCAACTAAATGTACCCAAGAGCATGTAATACCCTATAGGTGAGCAATATAATACAGATAAATTTGGAACACATTTCTGGAGGCTTAAATAGCCAAGAAATGTATTCCAGACTGTGGAATAGTCTATAGGTGAGAATTATAATAGCGATATATTTTTAAACAACTTTTGGAAGCTTATATAACACTGAAATCTATCCAAGAATATGTAAAAGTCTGTGGATGAGCAACATAATACCAAAACATTTTGTAAGCAAGTTTTGGTAGGTTTATACAAAATGTACTCCAGACCACAGAATAGTTTATGGATGAACAATATAATACTGATAAAATTTTGAACAATTTTTGGAAGCTTATAGCAACAAAATTTACCCAACAAGATGTAATACCCAATGGATGAGCAATATCATAGCAATACATTTTGAAGAATTTTTTTGATGGTTATATACCAAGGAAATGTACACTAGACTACAGAATAGAAATATGGGTTATCAATATAATAACAATACAATTTTGAACAAGTTTTATGAGGGTTATATAGCAACAAAATGTACCCAAAACACGTAATACTCTATTGCTGAGAAATGTAGCCCAGTAAAAATGTTAAACTTTTTTTAGCTTTATATTTTACTAAAATGTACACCAGAACACGGAATAGTGTATGGGTAAGAATTGTGAAGAAACAAGCAACATTTTCAAACGCTTTTTTTCTACTTTTATATACAGCCAAAAAGTGACAGAAAGCACGTAATATTGTATGAATAAGTAATCTACTCCTGAAATATTTTTCCTACACTTTTTGTTAGTTTTACATACCACCGTAATACAACAAAAACCATGTTAAACTGTATGAATGAGTTTTTGAATTTATGAAAAAATTTTAAACGAAAATATTTAGAAAGTGCTGTTGATGTACTTATTCAGCCATAAAGGCTTTGCAGAAAGTGCAAAACCAAGCAGAAATTATGAGGAGGATCATCCATAGACCCCGAAAGGCAACAACTGGCTGTCCTCATTAAAATATTGAATATTGCAAATACTATATGTGCTGCTGTCATATGGTGGTGTGGAAAAGTGTGGGCTAATCCAGGCTTTATTCATTTTTATGAGAGTAAGCCTGTGTGCATTCTCTGATGACAGGTGAAAGTGCTGCACAAAAATCTACTCAGACTAGCGGCAGGGCAGCACATTACCTCCAAGGCATAGAGTGACAGCTCATGCCAGGTGTCCAGCTTTGAGACCCAGTAGTTGGAAGTTGCAGATGAATTAGGTTGTACACTTGTTTGATCTGCCAGGTATTGCTTCACTCCTTGGCAAAAATGCCTGGTCATAAGGCCATAGGCTGGTGTCATGAAATTGGCCCACGCCTTTGACATTGTACCCCTGCCTCTGCTGTGTGTCACCCTGGCCTCTAATCCTTGGTTGGACAAGGAAGCTTGCCCTCTGCCACTAGCATTATCTGATGGGAATTTTTCAAACATATTTTTCACAATGGCCTTCTGGTATAGCACCATTTTAGAAGACCTCTCCACCTCAGGAAAAAGAGATGCAAAGTTCTCCTTGTAGCGTGAGACTGGCAGAGTGAACAACTAGCACTCTTTTTTAGACAAGATGAATGTAATGCAAGGGTCATGGGAAAGGGAGTGGTACATAAAGTCAGCCATTTGTATCAAGCTCCATACAGCCAACACTTCCTTGTCTCTACCTTGATGACAACTCTCCATCTCCTCCTACTCCCTCTCTTCCTCCACATTCACATCCTCAGCCTATCCACGTAGAAGAGACGGGACAAAGGTTGTGTGGCTTAAGCTTCTGTTGCGCTAGCCACTAACTCATGTTCCTCCTCTTCCTCCTCTTCAGCTTCCACCTCCTCATTGTTACCCAATCCGCGCTGAACAGATGAAATGAGGCTGGGCTGGCTAAAATTTCTCTGTGTTATATCTTCCTCCATCTCCACATGCAAAACTTCATGTTTAATTTAGAGCAGCAACTGTTTAAAAGGAACCTGTCACCAGTTTTTGAGCCAATGAACAAATGCCACCATCTTTAACTGCTCCTGTGCTGCATTCCACAAACGTGTCTATCAGCTCCTGACTCCCCCTGTAGGCCCCCAAAAATACCACTTGATATGCTCTATGTAAATAAGAGTGGTCCGGTCCGATAGGCATCTTTGCTGCGGCGTACGACCCTCCTCTCTCCTCCTAATCGCATCCTCCTGATTTGATTGATGTGATGTGTCATCCACATAGCAAACCTAGAGCTCACGCCTGCGCAGTAGCCTCACAGGACTGCACAGGTGCACTTTGCTCTGCCCTACTGTGAGTAGAGCATGAACAGCACTGTGCAAGTGCATAGTTGTGATTTATGTGAATGTCGGACTGAGATCTCGTGCCTGTGCAGTAGCCTCAATCAAATTACATCGCAATGCGCTTGCATTGCGCTTGCAATAAAAAAAATAGTAAATCAACCCCCCTTTGTCACCCCTTAGTTAGATAAAAAAAATTCTAAAATAAAAAAATGTATTTTTTCCATTCTTTGCAGTTAGGGATAGGATTAGAGCTAGGGTTAGGGTTGGGGTTAGGGTTGTGTTGGGGTTAGGGTTGTTTTCGACTTAGGCTTGTGTTGGGGTTAGGGTTGTGTTGGGGTTAAGGTTGTGGTTACGGTTGAGTTGGGGTTAGGGTTGTGTTGGGATTATGCTTGTGACTAGGGTTAGGGTTGGAATTAAGGTTAGGGGTATGTTGGGGTTAGGGTTGGGGTTAGGGTTGTGTTAGGGTTAGAGTTAGAATTGGCAGGTTTGCACTGTTTAGGCACATCAGGGAGTCTCCCAACACGACATGGTGCCCGCCATAGATTGCAGCCAATTTTGCATTCAAAAAGTCAAATAGTGCTCCCTCCCTTCTGAGCTCTGCCCTGCGCCCAAACAGTGGCTTTTCCCCACATACAAGGTACTTAGCAGAAAATGCACAACAAATTTTGTGGTCCATTTTCTCCTGATACCCTTGTAAAAATAAAAAAGTTTGGGTTTAAAGTAAATTTTTTGTGAAAAAAGTTAAATGTTAATTTTTTCTTTCCACATTGCTTTAGTTCTCATGAAGCACCTGAAGGGTTAATAAATTTCTTGAATGTGGTTTTGCGCACCTTGAGGGGTGCAGTTTTTAGAATGGTGTCACTTTTGGGTATTTTCTGTCATATTGACCCGCAAACTCACTTCAAACGTGAGGTGGTCCCTAAAAAATATGGTTTTGTAAATTTTGTTGGAGAAATAGCTGGTCAACTTTTGACCCTTATAACATCCTAACAAAAAAAAATATGTTTCCAAAACTGTGCTGATGTAAAGTACACATGTGGGAAATGTTAACTATTTTGTGTGACACGACTCTCTGATTTAACGGCACAAAAATTAAAGGTTTGAAAATTGCAAAATTTCATATCGCAGAAATTTTACCACTGACATGAAGTATAATATGTAACAAAAAAAACAATCTCAGAATCAGTGGAATCTGTTGAATTTGTTCCAGAACTATAACTTCATAAAGTGACAGTGGTCAGAATTGTAAAAATTGTCTCGAGGTTCCATGGCCACCAGACCACAATACCAAAAACAGTCACAAATAACCACAATAAATTACTATATCACTTATTTTCTTTTTACTACAAATGGACATCTGGAGCATCCACTGGTTGACGCAAAAATGTGCCCAAGGGTTCAGCACAGGGTAACCTGTTTGGGACTAAAAGTACCTTCACACATAACGATATCATTAACGATATCGTTGCTTTTTGTGACGTAGCAACGATATTGTTAAGGAAATCGTTATGTGTGACAGCGACCAACGATCAGGCCCCTGCTGGGAGATCGTTGGTCGCTGAACAAAGTCCAGAACTTTATTTCGTCGCTGGATCTCCCGTGGACATCGCTGGATCGGCGTGTGTGACACCGATCCAGCGATGTCTTCACTGGTAACCAGGGTAAACATCGGGTAACTAAGCGCAGGGCCGCGCTTAGTAACCCGATGTTTACCCTGGTTACCAGCGTAAAAGTTAAAAAAAACAAACAGTACATACTTACCTACCGCTGTCTGTCCCCGGCGCTCAGCTTCTCTGCACTCCTCCTGTACTGGCTGTGAGCATCGGTCAGCCGGAAAAAGAGCGGTGACGTCACCGCTCTGCTTTCCAGCCGCTGTGCTCACAGCCAGTACAGGAGGAGTGCAGAGAAGCAGAGCGCCAGAGGACAGACGGCTGTAGGTAAGTATGTACTGTTTTTTTTTTTTTACTTTTACGCTGGTAACCAGGGTAAACATCAGGTTACTAAGCGCGGCCCTGCGCTTAGTAACCCGATGTTTACCCTGGTTACCCGGGGACTTCGGGATCGTTGGTCGCTGGAGAGCTGTCTGTGTGACAGCTCTCCAGCGACCAAACAGCGACGCTGCAGCGATCCGGATCGTTGTCGGTATCGCTGCAGCGTCACTTAATGTGAAGGGGCCTTAACTTAATATAAGGGCAATGTATGGAGCCATGCTGCTGTGCTCCATGCACTGTTGATATACAACCACTGCCGGAGATAAGAATAGGTAATCAGATTCATTAGGCCACGTTCACACATTCAGTATTTGGTCAGTATTTTACATTAGTGTTTGTAAACCAAAATCTGTATTGGAACAATCAGAGGAAAACTATAATAGAAACACGTCACCACTTCTGTATTTTTGACAAACTCCTGGCTTTAGCTTACAAATACTGATCCAAAATGCTGAACGTGGGAACGTGGCCTTATTACTGCATCGGAAAACCTCTTTAATCAAAAAATTACAATGCTGGAGCATTACTTGCTCATGCTATTGCTCTTTCATTCCTAATGCAAATTTATGAACAAGTATACGTCTAGAAATTTCAGTTCCTCTTGTCAATGGCCATGTCCCTTAATTGGCTGATAGTGTCCAATCCTTGTGGAATTAATATGGACACACTCAGGAAGAATAACAGGGAAAGAGCACTAAGAATTGTACTTCTTGGTTGTTGTTTTATGAAAAATACAAGTTTTTACCCTAATAGTTCCTTATAGGGTAGATAATTATTTTGCAACAAAAAATCACATAGGTTTATCCACATACTTGTACATATAAGATGTGGTTATTATGCTTTGGCTTCGTGTTTTGTTTTTTTTTTACTCTTGTTTTCACTTTTAGCATGGGTTAAGAAGCTAATTATACCAAAATCTCTGAATCCACAAGTGTCTGTTTTCTTTTTATATTGCGCATCAATGTGTGTAATTATCTGGCAATGCTGTAATTATCAAGTCTAGACAAAGGCATAGACTTAGGGGACCACATTACCTGCCAGGTATAATGTGTCTGACATCATTTGCATCTACTGGTGCCTGATTTCACGGGACAGCTGCTCACAGACACCTAGTTAATTGGTCAAAATTGTGCGAGTGGTGACCAAATTGATCGTTTGCAGTTTTCACATTGTGCAAATGTTACATAGAGCTGAAAATATGATGGGTTGATCACCTTTTAGGAATGAGAAGCCATTGCTTACCAAAAATAATAATTATAAATGGTATTCTATAAAAATAGATCATTTAGGCTGTTAAAGGTTTATACTTAGCATAACAGTTTTAAGAGCTATAAATCAGAATTAGAATTATAATAAACGGTAATTAATATAATTAAAATTTTAAAAACAATTTTTTATGCTTTTTTAGCCTAGGTTAATTTCACATTTAATAGGGTCGTTTATAAAGGCTCACTGAACTTATTGCCCAAAAAGCATGTAGCAGAGGCCTTTGCAGCTGTGTGCCTACACAAATTTTATACAACATGAAGTTGCTTATAAACGTGCAGTTGACATCCAGTTACTTCCATTTTAAATATGCAAATTCTCTATTCAGAGAGGAAGAGATCTCTCTAGTGTCACCTAATGTCCCCGCTTAATTGTAAAGTGCTGCGGAATATCTTGGCGCTATGTAAGTAAAAAATTAATATTATTATTATTATTATTATTATAATTGGAAGTAGCAATCCTCAAAGTCAATATCAATCCTTAATGAGCCTTGCCATATGGCTTAGGATAAGAAGAAGGCAAACTAGAATTTCACATTGCAGACACATGTTTCGGGGCATTATCCTCTCATCAGTGCAAAAGCATGAGATTTGATTTGGCTATATGAGAGGCCTGTCACTAAATACATTTGGGTTTAATTATCTTGATGTACAGTGGTCAGCTATATAACAAAAGGGCCCTGGCTAATTAAATATCTATGGTCATATCTTTGCCAAAATGAAAAAAAATCACCAAAAATATTTTTAAAAAAACACATGAATTCATAGCCATTTAAACAAAAAAAAAAACCTTCTAAAAACTGTGTGTAGTAAGCCTTTGGGTATGTTTACACAGCGTCATTTTCTGGCAGACTTTGCCTGAAGTCCGTCTGAAAAAGTGCGGCAAAAAATGAACATAATGCACAGCTATGTCAAAACAACACTGCCGTGCACATGTTCTGTCTTCTGTCACGTTTGTTAACTGTTTCAGGGTTTGGAAACCTTAAAGAGGTGAAAAGAAGTGACTTGTTCAATTCTTTTGGTGGCTTTGTTTCAAAGACCCGGGCAAACACGCTTCAGGAAAAAAATTACTGGTATTTTACTGAAGCATTTATGCCTAGGAAAACTTTGCATTTTTTTTCTTTTGCACCTACTCTTAATTGGTGTTGCTCCCTTTCAGACAATTTCACTTCCAGCTGTAGTTTGTTAAAATATAAAACATAAAAAACAAACAGAATGGAAGTTTTGAAGTTTATGACATTTTTAGGGGATTTATATAGATCACCCTATCACAGTGATCAAAATAAAAAAAATAGTAAATCAAACCTCCCTTAGGTAAAAATCATTAAAATAAAAAATGTATTTCCCTTTTTCCATTAGGGTTAGAGTTGGGCTAAAGTTAGGATTGGGCTAAAGTTAGGGTTCGGGCTAGGGTTAGGGTTGTGATTATGGTTGGGATTACGGATAGGGTTGGGCTTAGGGTTAGGGGTGTGTTGGGGCTACGGTTGTGATTAGGGTTATGGTTGGGATTAGGGTTAGGGGTGTGTTGGTGTTAGGGTTGAAGTTAGAATTGGGGGGTTCCACAGTTTAGGTACATCAGGGGGTCTCCAAACGCAACATGGCACCACCATTGATCCCAGCCAATTTTGCGTTCAAAAAGTCAGACATGCTCCCTCCCTTCTGTGCCCTGCCATGCGCCCAAACAGTGGTTTTCCCCCACATACTGGATATTGGCGTAGTCAGGAGAAATTGCACAACAAATTTTGTGGTCAATTTTCTCCTGATATCCTTGTGAAAAAAAAATTGGTTCCAAAATATATTTTTTGTGAAAAAAGTAAAATGTTCATTTTTTTCTTTACACATTGCTTTAGTTCTCATGAAGCACCTGAAGAGTTAATAAACTTCTTGAATGTGTTTTTGTGCACCCTGAGGGGTGCAGTTTTTAGAATGGTGTCCCTTTTAGGCATTTTCTGTTATATTCTCACTTCAAATGTGAGGTGGTCCCTAAAAAAATGGTTTTGTAAATTTTGTTGGAAAAATGAGAAATCGCTGGTCAACTTTTAACCCTTATAACGTCCTAACAAAAAAGTTATGTTTCCAAAATTAAAGTATGTAAAGTAGACATGTGGGAAATGTTATTTATTAACAATTTTATGTGACATTACTCTCTGATTTAAGTGTACAAAAATTTAAAGTTTGAAAATTGCAATATTTTCAAAATTTTTGCCAAATTTTCATTTTTTTCATAAATAGATGCAGGTAATAGTGAAGAAATTTTACCACTAACATGAAGTCCAATATGTCACGAAAAAACCTTCTCAGAATTAGTGGGATCCGTTAAAGCGTTCCAGAGCTATAACCTCATAAAGTGACAGTGGTCAGAATTGTAAAAATTGGATTGGTCATTAAGTACCAAACTGGCTCTGTCACTAAGGGAATATTCATATAAATTATGTAAAGATACTTTTCTATAATTTCAGAGATTGATGGCAAGGTTGGTGGCAATGCTCCATTAAATAACCCCCTTAAAACACCAGGACTTGTGTAACAATATGTAAATGCATCAAAAAGATAGAAGTGATTTGGCCACAATACCAAAAATCATGTTTACTGAAAAACAAATTGGAATTTCTGTACATGAACCGGAAATGGCAAAGTGCGGTGATGGGATGTTATGGTGAGGAGCTGCCTTGTTGCATCAAGGGCTGGATGACTTACAGTTATCAGATAATGCTTTAGGATAATATGAGACCATCAGTTAAAAAATAGACACTGAACCTTTCAAAGTCACAATAACCATAAATGTACCAGTAAATGCACCAATCATGGCTGAACTAGGGAAGGAAACGGCAAAGCTATCATTTCTTTCATTGATTACTAAAAGCTTTTTTGTTTTATGTGTGTTATGAGAGTACAGCTTTGATATATTCACCGCAATGATGCCGGTCTTTTGATTGTTCATAATCCATGTGTCACAGGCAGTGGCGTAACTAGAAAGTTATGGGCCCTGATGCGAACTTTCAAATGGGGCCCCCCAACCATGCAAAAAATTTTTCCACCCAAATTCAGATTTTCCCTATTCATTTCACACACTATAGCTTTATTGCAAAGTTGTATAGTGTGACCTCAGAGGCGTAACTCTCCGGTGCCCCATCCTGGTATATATCTGTCCCCGTACTGCCATTGTTATGTAATTTATAAAAGAAAATAAACCATTATACTCACCAGGGGCTTGCATAGAAGTAATGGGGATCCATATAAGAAGTATATTGCACCCCCATAGTACTCCTTATAATAGAATGCACCCCCATAGTACTCTATATAATATACTGCACAGTTCATAGTCATCCATATAGTATAATACACTCTCCATAGTCATCCATATAGTATAATACACTCTCCATAGTCATCCATATAGTATAATACACTCTCCATAGTCCTCCATATAGTACAATAGTATAATACACTCCCCATAGTCCTCCATATAGTATTATACACTCCTCAGTCCTTCATATAGTATAATACACTCCTCATAGTCCTCTATATATTAAAATACACTCCTCATAGTGCTCCATATAGTGTAATACACTGCTCAGTCCTCCATATAGTATACTACACTCCTCAGTCCTCCATATAGTATAATACACTGCTCATAGTGCTCCATATAGTATAATGCACCCCTCATAGTCCTCCATATAGTATAATACACTCCTCAGTCCTCCATATAGTATAATACACTGCTCATAGTGCTCCATATAGTATAATGCACCCCTCATAGTCCTCCATATAGTATAATACACTCCTCAGTCCTCCATATAGTATTATACACTCCTCATAGTCCTCCATATATTAATATACACTGCTCAGTCCTCCATATAGTATAATACACTCCTCATAGTGCTCCATATAGTATAATGCACCGCTATCGTGATCCATGTCGTACAATTCACTTCTCATAGTATAATGCACCCCATAGTTCTTCACATAGTATAATGTATTCCCCATAGTCCTCGATACAGTATAACTCAGCCCACATATAGTAAATGCAGCCACCCCACAGAGTATAATGCAGCCACCTCACAAAAGTATAATGCAGCCCCACCATACAATATAATGTAACCCCCATAGAATATAATGCAGCCCCCCTCATAGTATAATGCAGCCCCTCCATACAGGTGCAGTGAGAAAGACATGGGCAAATGGTGACTATGGGGCAGGGGAGAAGGACACAAGGGGGCTAGGGGAGACAGGCACAATGGTGACACAGAGGGGCTAGGGAGCAAGGAAGACAGGCACAAGGGGACACATGCAGGTTAGGAGGCAGGGGAGAAGGGCACAAGGGGACTAGTGGGCAAGGGAGACTGACACAAGGGGACACACGGGGACAAGGGACACAAGCACAAGGGGACAAAGGAGACAGGCACAAGGGGACACACAGGGACTAGAGGGTAAGGGAGACTGACACAAGGCTACACACAGGATCAAGGGACACAAGCACAAGGGGACTCATGGGGACCAGGAAGAAGAGAAGGGCACAAGGGGACACACAGGGACTAGGGGGAAAGGGAGACAGGCACAAGAGGACACAAGGGGACTCCGAGGGCAAAGTAGATAGGGACGCAATTAGACAGAGTTGCAAGGGGACAGGAGAAGACGGGGAGACTTGGGAGCAGGGAAGAAGGGGGCACAGGGATTACAAGGACGGTAGATTGGGAACACATGGTGAGAAAGGGGACAGGGGAGACTTGAGAGCAGGGCAGATGGGTAACATGGGGACAAGGGGCTAGGAATGCATGGGGGGAGCAGGAGGACTCAGGGCTTGGGAGATGGGGAGCATTGGGGGACCAGGGGAGGAGTGACAAGGCGCATACGGGGGCCTGGAGGAGCACAATGGCCTGAACCTGGGGACCTACGAGGACATGGGGCACAGGAGAGCAGGGAGGAAATGGGGCTGGTGTCACGTCACAGGGGGCCAGGGACGCCGGTGGCCGAAGACGGCGACACAAGGGCAGCAGACACACCTCACTGCCGCCGGTCCCGTACACCTCCATGTTCATCCCTGGATCCTCCACATGGCTGATCTGCTGCGGAATGCCCCTCCGGATGCAAATCGGTCCACATGCCCCCCGCGAGATCCGGAGCCGAATGTTCCTCGGACCCAGCAGCCACCACCGGCTCTGCCAATATGGCGGCCGCCATCACCTGTGAAGATGCTGCACTGCCTGGGTCCTGCAGACAGCGGGTGCGCGATGAAGTGATGTCATCACACACCTGCAGTGTCAGAGGCAGAGGGGAATGATGGGAGAGGGAGCGTCAGCTGACGTTCTCTCCTCCATCATTGCTTTGAACTGTACCAGCATCATAGACGTCAGTATAGTTCAATGCGGCGGCGGGGGGAGTCGAGTGCCTTTGACCTGCCAGGCCCCTGACCTACCAGACCCAGACGCAGCGGCGACCACTGCGACCGTGGTAGTTACGCCCCTGCCTTACACACACACACACACACACATACTACAGATCACACACACACACACACACACTACAGATCACACACACGCACACACTACAGATCACACACACACATACTACAGATCACACACACATCTCACACTCTCCTCTCTGGTACAGGGGAGGCTGATAAAAATGTGCAGCTCCTCAGCTTCTCCTGGCTACAGCAGCTCTGTCCTGTCCCGCACCTCCCCCTGCTCTCGCCTTTTGTCCCGGGGCTGCAGAGCAGGAGAAGATGTCTCACCGTGCTGACTGGAGCTGCTTCCTATCTCTCACATGCCCTGGCTGCCCCCTCCCCCTAGATACACGTCTGACTGTTGCCGTGAGGGAGAAATCTCCTGCACTGCAACATGGTGTCGGGTACCTCGGACCTTCCGGGCCCCTGATCCGCTGGGCCCGGTCGCAGCAGCGACCGTGGTAATTACGCCCCTGGTCACAGGTTTACCGTGACAGAGGGAAGCCAAAAGAGTGCTCTGTCTGATTTCTCCTACTCCTGCACTCCACCTTCATATTAAACGATGCAAGTTTCTTCTAGCAGTGCAGTGTTTATCTGCTCAGTTGAGAGCTTCTGGACGCTCACTAGCTGTTCAGTGTTGGCCACTCCCCTCTCCTATATATATATACAGGCCTCTGGCAATAGGTATGTGCCAGAGTTAGCTTCATGTTGCATGGTTCGGGAGCTTGGAGGAGTTTTGTTGTATGAGTAGGCGTTTATCTTGGATTTATCTTGTAATTGTTGCTTTGCTTTGGTTGTGTACAAATCCATTTCTTCTCCTTCCTTGGTTTTTGCCTTCCTTCACTCCCCATTGTATCCTTCTGTTGTTTATGTTAGGTTATTTGTATGATTGGTATTTTCCTTTATCCCTGTACGTATTCTCCTGTTAGTCTGGTTGGTATATTACAGTATACTACTACTCCCTGTTTCCCTGTGGGGAAAAGGAACAAACTAAGGGCTGATTCAGGAGCTCAGCAAGGTATGTGACCCCGGCATCTTCACCATCAGAAGTAATCCAGGGAAGAGGGATAAATAGGTCACCCCCTAGTGCTAGGGACAGCGTAGGAGCCCCTGGCAACAGGATACCCAACAACAGAATCATGACACCATTGTAGACCATAAGACGCCACACAGAGCGATTGCAACAAGGGTCAGCACATCTAAATGTTTCTGGGACAGGCCCCCTTCCTAGAGCTTCTCCATTCCTCCGTTATGTCTTATGGACCTGAGTTGCCCCGCCAGGGCCATGGGATACTCGGTACTGGGTCCGGTTTTCACAGGGGGAAATGTCATGGTGGCAGTGACCTGGTCCATGGCCCTGGGCGCCCATGTGAAAGGGAAAGGTCTTTAAAGGGAATAAAGTTTATGTTCGTGAAGCCACCTGTGGAATTCGGTCAGTGGGGGCTGACACTGCTTTAAAGGGGTCCTCTGGGGTGATGTTATGGCAGCTAGATGGTATAACTTCCCACAGGTGAAGTATATCCCCAGGGCTCCCGATGTGTAGCTGGAAGATGGTGAATGGCACAGTAAAGAACGAGGACGCATGTTTGCAGTCTCTTTACCTTGTTTACTAAAGACTTCAGGCAGCCACAGTCCAGGGCACCAGATCACACGGCAGGTAGGGTCAGGCTGGCTTGGAAGCGAATCCAGAGTCTCCTTTACCAAGTGGAGTTAAAAGGCTTCCTCTAGCGCGATGGTGTTGTAGTCCCTTACTGCCTATGGCTTCAGATGAGGTCCTCACAGATGTTCTCTCTCTTTCCCCCATATAGGATAGGACATAACCCATATGACTGGTGACTTGAGCCTGTTTATAGGGACTCCAGCACACCCCGGGCTCTAAAGGTGTCACCGTGTCTTCAGGTGTGCATGGGGACAGATAACTTGCAATTCAGCTGTCCTGCCGGTTTCTGCTGTAAGTCATAGAGTCCTTACAACCTCGGTGGTCCGGCTACCGGTTATCTGCGCTTCAGAGGGAGACAGCCTGATCTTAGCTGGTCTCCCCTGATGTTACTCTCCTGTGCTTCGCTCTCCTGCACACTCACTGAATGTTTGGCTTTCTGTATGTCTCTTCCTCCATGGGCTGCAGTACTTCAGACTACAGGCCCCTTCTGACCTTCTGACACTCTATGTTGGTCTACTCTCTCCTCTGTCTGTCTCTTTCTGAACTCTCTGACCCTTTCCCTCCAGATCAGAATCTATTTATAGGCGAGTTCACCTTAAACTAGGCTTAGAGCTCCCCCTTCTGGCCTGGAGTGTGAACATGTTGTATGCATTGTGGTTACCTGATAAAAGATCTCCTTCATTGCTTCCAAACGTAACATCACTTTACCCATGGGGAAAGCAATGCTACTGTGACAACCAGGACTCTGGGGCACCACAGACCACAATGGACTATGTCTATGAACAATCAAAATACCAACATCGATGCAGTGAATATATTAAAGTTGTTCTCTCATAACTGTTTGCCATCATAAAATGTTGCTGATGTGGCTTTTGATATGAATGTATAAAAAGTAATTACCTGAATTCTTTACCCTCGTTGTCGTAATATAATTTGTATTGGTGATTGCTGAGTTTGGTGAGATCCAAGTGCCTTTGCCAATATTGTATTCTCAATATTCTTTGAACGAGCACAAGGTCTTTATGCAATCAACTGTAAACCACATGTGGTTTTGCCATATGGCAATTACCATGGCACAACCACTTCATAAATGAGCAGCTAGAGGATTCATTTAATTATCTTTTTTTTTAGTTATTTTATCTGCTCAATGACATGTTAACAAGTCTAGCAAAAGTATGTAATATACATAAAAGCGCACTTAGTTTATCAAGAATGATTGTATGGTAAGAGAAAGGCTGAGTGGAAAAGGAAGAATTTCATGATCTTAAGTTATTACTTGGAGCTGTGGGGGACCCAATATATTAAACCAGCCAATTCATAGTGAGCAGCAGGAGGGGAGATAATTAATACAGTTGTCTAACAGCCTCTGTCAAGCTCAGTGCGCTCAGTTTTTGCGAATGAAAAAGCTACAAGCCACGTTGAGTGTGTGAATGTCCCTGCTAACTAAACACCTGCAAAGACAAAAAAGAAGCTGCCTGTCTTTTCCACATGGATAGAGATTGTCCAGTAAACACAAATACCAGGCTGGGGACATAAAGCCCTATTGTAGGCTGGCATGGACAAGGGCATCTGTGCATCTTTGTGCTTTTGTTTTTCTGTTATTTTTTCATCAATTAGCATTCGGCTGTGTGGTCCTGTAGATCTTATATTCAGCCTCCAATAGGCAATTTTCTATATTACAACATTTATGTTGTTTCCTACTGAGAGCTAATTCTGTTTGATACTTATCATTTTCTTTCTGATCAATAAAAGATGAGTGCAAGGATGTCGGCTATTTATTAGGGTGAAGGTATTGTACTTTAGATAGATAATACTGAATATTAAAATTAGTACATTACTTTTGTGGAATTACTGATACTATTTGTCTCACTACATTAAAACAACGTTATAGAATCTGATTGAATGCCATTGTGTTTCTCTGCACTACTCTTAGGTTATTTTTGTTATAGAAGTAGAAATATAGCGACGGGGATAATATGAATAAAATATGAATGTGTAACATTTTATATATATGTTTTGTTGGCGCATGCAACAGCTGCAGGCTTATGAGAATCGGTATCTTATGAAAATAACACATGGCACTGTGTTAATTGCTACCGTTTGTTGATATGTGGAGTATTTGCTTTAGGTTGCACTGTGTGGCCTCAGTTTTCCATTAGTTTTTTCCACTATGTTGTGATCATGAAAATAATATGCCCTGTATGTGGATCACCTCCCATGGGCAGTGGGGTACTCGGTACTGGGTCCTTCGGTTCACAGGGGGATGTCATGGTGGCTGACCCGGTCCATGGCCCTGGAACGTCCTTGTAAAATGGAAAGGTCTTTAAGGGGAATATTCGTGACGCCACCTGTGGTATTCGGTCAGGGTGACTGACGCTGCTTTAAGGGGTCCGCTGGGGTGATGTTATGGCAGCTAGATGGTAGACCTTCCCACAGGTGAAGTATGTCTCGAGGGCTTCCCGGTGTGTAGATGGTGGTATGGGGAGAGGTGCAGAGAAGAACGAGGTCACATGGTTGCAGTCTCTTTACGTTTACTGAAGACTTCAGCATTCACAGTCCAGGGCACCAGATTACAGGGCAGGCAGAGTCCGGCCAGTTTGGAGGCAAGTCCAGAGTCCCCTTGTCCAGGTGGAAATCAATAGCCTTCCTTTGCGCTGTAGTGGTGTAGTGACTTACTGCCTATGGCTTCACATAAGGGTCTCACAGATGTAATGTCTTTCTCTCTGTCCCCCATATAGGATAGGACAAACCCATATGACTGGTGGCTTGAGGCTGTTTATAGGGACTCTAGCATGCCCCGGCCTCCATGGGTTGCCACCGTGCCTCCTGGGTGTAGGGCGGACAGGTAACTTGCAATTAGCTGTCCTGCCGGTCTCTGGAGCAAAGCATAAAGGTCCTTACTCCCTTGGTGTTCCGGCTACCGGGATTCTGCGCCTCAGAAGGAGGCAGCCTGTGTAGGGCTGGTCCCCCTCTGGTATCCTCTCCTTTGCTACGACTTCCTTCACGCTCGCTGCAATATAGTTCTGCCTTCTGTGTGTCTCATTCTGGGAGCTGCAGCTCTGAGGGCATGCACAGCTCCTTTAACCTTCCATCCTCCTCAGACTCTGGTCTGGAACTTTCTAACCTTCCCTACAGACTGCCAGTTATATATATATATATGGGGAGTGACCTAATAAATAGGAGCAGAAGCTCCCCCTGGTGGTCTGGAGTGTGAAATGTGTTGCATGTTTGTGGTACCTGGATGCAGTTATCCTTCTTTGCCTCCAAACATAATATCAATCTCCCCAGGAGGAAAGCGACACTACTGCGATGACCAGGACCCTGGGGCGCCGCACTCCCCCCCCCTTTCCCCCGTTAAATCCAGTACTCCCGGACTGGGAAAAGAAAAACAACAGTTACAGGTTAGCAAAAAGACATACAAATTTTTGAAATGCTATAAAATAAATTAATATAAACTGATGCTTCCCTTTATGGGAGGTGAGGACACTTGAACGTTGTAAAAACAAGTTTATAAAGGTTCATCCGGTATTGTCTTTGGTCAGATGAAGCAAACAAGGTTCTACCCATGCCGGCAAAGTGGGCAGAACCAGGGTGCACCTTAGAGGTGCCAAACAATTTACAAGAAAAGTCTTTGGGTAAGCATTGTCCATTACCGCAATGTCCATTTTTAAACCTGTAACAAAGATAAGCAAACAATTCAAACATGTAACAGCAATTGTTGACATTTTTAATACCTGTAATGAGCTGGGATTTGACCTTTGGCACTGAGGTAGTGCAAACAATACTCTAGTCACTTGTTAACTTTAAAACAGCAGCAATAATAACTTTCACGAAGCAGTCTCTTCCAAAACTTCTCTTGTAAAAACAGTAGGAAGCATCTTTAAGAAGGTGTAAACTATTTACAAGACAGTTTGTGAATCATTCACCGTCCATAACTCCAATGTTCTTTAAATGGAAGGTAACTGTGCAAAACACAGGATCCCTTTAAACGTTTAACCCCTTTAAGAAGAAACCCTGGTAGGGTTTATGAACTTGGGGTAGCAGCAAAGAGTTAACTTTTCAACTTTTAACTATTTACAGTCATTTTCACACTTGCAAGCAAAACTGTTTATCTCCTTGGCCAGGGTAGCTCCTGATGACTACTGTTTCCTGACTGGGCAAAGCTTTCTGCAAATGTCACAACAAGTGACTCAAATGGATTCAGTACAATATCTGGGGTCTAATGGCTCTGCATGTCTCTTTTCTTATCAATGTGCAGCGTGGCACGGTCGGTGGCCACGGTAACATCAGTCACTGGAATGGGGTCAGTAGCTGGGGTAGGGGCAGGAGCAGTCGCTGGAGCGCGGTCGGTCACCAGGGCAGGGTCGTTCCTCATACCTGCTTCAGATGCGGTCCCTCCGGTGTCAGTCTGCTCCACCTCCGCTGGGGTCTGGAACACTGGTTGCATGGCCTTGTGCTGTGGCTGTGGTTTTGTCATCTCCATTTGCAGCATCTCCCTTTCTGGCAGAGCCTTGCTTTCTGGCTTTGGAGCGCCGGAACTTCTTTCTTGTTCCGGACCAGACGAGGTTGCCGACGGACGTCTGGTGAGGCTCCCGATGGAGGTCTTCCTCCACCCGGCCACAGCTACCAGCTCCTGGTGCACGAGCTGACAGGTGCGTTCTTCCTCTTCCTTCTGCTGGAGGTCTTGATTCATCGTCGGTGAAGGGTGCAGTTCTTGCAGGCCCTGGCTGGGAGAGTCCTTGTGCTCCATCCCACACTTCGGGGTCCGCTCACCTCCCTCTGCCATGTTGTTTTTCGGCATCTCCTCCTTCCTCACATCACAGTCTTGGCAGGGGCGGGCATATTCGTCACACCGCTCTGCTGGACCTGCTTACGATGGCACGCCCTTCTTCTCCAGCGCTCCTCGTGGCGCTGTAATGGCGGCGGTTTTGGCGGCAATTTTGGCGGTCTTTTGCGATACAAAGTCTCTGAGCACAAAAACAGGCACAGTCTTTTAGGCGCACATGACCCGCTTTGCAGGCTTTAGTAGATCCTGTTCGTGATGCCAAAAATGGATCGCCCCCAAGGGCAGTGGGGTACTTGGTACTGGGTCCTTCGGTTCACAGGGGGATGTCACGGTGGCTGACCCGATCCGTTGCCCTGGGACGTCCATGTAAAAGGGAAAGGGGAATGTTCGTGACGCCACCTGTGGTATTCGGTCAGGGTGACCGATGCTGCTTTAAGGGGTCCGCTGGGGTGATGATATGGGAGCTAGATGGTAGACCTTCCCACAGGTGAAGTATGTCTCGAAGGCGGTGTGTAGATGGTGTTATGGTGAGAGGCGCAGAGAAGAACAAGCAGACAAGGTTGCAGTCTCTTAACCTTTACTGAAAACTTCAGCATTCACAGACCAGGGCACCAGATCACAGGGTAGGCAGAGTCCGGATGGTTTGCAGGCAAGGCCAGAGTCCCCTTGTCCAGGTGGAAATCAATAGCCTTCCTTTGCGCTGTAGTGGTGTAGTCCCTTACTGCCTATGGCTTCACATAAGGGTCTCACAGATGTAATGTCTTTCTTTCTGTCCCCCATATAGGATAGGACAAACCCATATGACTGGTGGCTTGAGGCTGTTCATAGGGACTCTAGCATGCCCCGGCCTCCATGGGTTGCCACCGTGCCTTCTGGGTGTAGGGCGGACAGGTAACTTGCAATTAGCTGTCCTGCCGGTCTCTGGAGCAAAGCATAAAGGTCCTTACTCCCTCGGTGTTCCGGCTACCGGGATTCTGCACCTCAGAAGGAGGCAGCCTGTGTAGGGCTGGTCCCCCTCTGCTATCCTCTCCTTTGCTACGACTTCCTTCACGCTCGCTGCAATACAGTTCTGCCTTCTGTGTGTTTGATTCTGGGAGCTGCAGCTCTGAGGGCATGCACAGCTCCTTTAACCTTCCATCCTCCTCAGACTCTGGTCTGGAACTTTCTAACCTTCCCTACAGACTACGAGATATATATATATATGGGGAGTGACCTAATAAATAGGAGTAGAAGCTCCCCCTGGTGGTCTGGAGTGTGAAATGTGTTGCATGTTTGTGGTACCTGGATGCAGTTATCCTTCTTTGCCTCCAAACGTAACATCAATCTCCCCGGGAGGAAAGCGACATTACTGCGAGGACCAGGACCATGGGGCGCCGCATATGTCTCAAGTAAAAAGGTTCTCACACAATATCTGTATGCTGTTGATTCTGCTGAAAGCTGAAATCTACAGCAGGTTGTTTTCTAGGGTATATCTATATCAGTTTGTGATGGCATAGGATATGCCATCACTTATTAATCTTTAGTAATCTGACCTTTAGGACCTTCATCAATCCTGAGGATTAAGGGACCACTGTACTGCATTAGTTCTGTGTCCCTTCTACTGGTTCTTTTATGCATACCGGGGGTTCCTGGCCATCCAGTTAAGAGGTCCCTGCACAGCCGGGTGGCTAGTAGAACTGCTTGTACATGGAAAACCTGTGACTGCCCCATAGCACTACAGCCCTGTATTCTCAGGATTTTAGGGCCCAGAGGTCAGATCGCCAGCAATCAATAAGAAATATTACATCACTTACTATAATTGGAATCGCCCTTTAATGTGATGACTCTAAACATTCAAAATCCGCCAACTGGAACATCTGTCCTCTAAAAAAAGATGTCGCCCATTTTCACAACACAAGTCACTTTCTATGGTTATGTCAATTTGGTTCAATTTACATTGGGAGGTGTGAATGGTGCAACCATGAAACAGACATGAAAATAAGTTCACAATACATCAGTCTGAAATCGGCCTTCATGATGAAGAATTGTCTGAGCGAAACAGTATGTCATATGTGCTGCTGAAAGAATGACATTGGTATAGTTTAGGATCTTAAACAGCAGCAATTCCCCGAAGAAAACGGATCTAACATGCTGCCGATTTGCTGCAGAACGTTCTGTGACTGTTACATACATCTTTATTAGGTTTGCAGAAAGCCATGCACTGGCCACCAACACAACCCCACTCAGATGATGGAAATTTCTGCCGCTAATCGAATAAATCCGTAAACTTCATTGGCGTTGTGTACTACCAGCCTGTTACTGTTAATCTGCCACAACAGACTAAGCAAAGCGTCATTCAGATAAACTGTGCTAAGTGTGTTGTGTCAGATTTCTAGAAACAAAAATCTATTTGCACTGCCGAGGGGGTTTAACCCTTTAGGAATGTGGTTATTATCGTGCTTCAGGGTGTGGCAGTTTTTTTTCTGTTTTGTTTAGTTAATGACTGAGAGCCATAAGGCTATGTGCACACGTTGCAGATTATTTGCGGTTTTTTAGCATTTTTGCGCTATAAAAACGCTATAAAACCGCAAATAATCTGCATACATTAAGCATCCTATCATTTTTTATGAAATCCGCAACTTCTGTGCACATGATGTGCGTTTTTCCGCGTGAAAAACGTATTGCGGAAAAATAATGAACCTGCTCATTAATTTTGCGTTTTTTTTCGCGGTTTTCCCACTGTCTAATGCATTGGGAAATGTCCGGAAAAAAAACGCGCAAAAACCGTGCAAAAACCGCGTCAAAACCGCATCAAAAACGCGCAAAAAACGCATGCGGATTTCATGCGGAAATCTGGCAGAAATGTTCTATTTTTTTATACATATAACTTGATGAGGGCTTTTTTGTATTGAATTATATTTTTGGAAAGTGCTATTTACATATGATGTATTGATTTTGTGTTTTTTCAAGGGGTGGAAATATTTTTACCACAATCGTTTTTTTTTTTAACATTGTTTAACATACGGCATTCACTTTATTCTATGGGACCGTTATGGGAATACTAATGTTACATGGACAGAGAATATACAAGATATTGCCGTAATGTGAACCTGTCAGCTGATACATGCTGCCCAATCTGTGAGCAGCATACTGTATATCAGGCACTGGCTGTATTATCTCAGCCAGGAATGTTTGACTCGAAGTCTAAAACGTTGGAAGTCTTCAAACACAGGCTGGACAGACATCTGTCTGAGGGCAGTCCCACACGTCCAGATAATTCCGGTACCCGAAAAATCGGTACCAGAAAAATCGGTACCGGAATTATCCGTGTCCGTGTGCCCGTGCGTTTCTGTGGCACATCAGTGTGGCACACGTGTGCCGCCCGTGTGCCCACTGGGTACCACACGCACCGTGCAGGAGACAGCGCTAAAGTTTAGCGCTGTCCCCTGCATCGTGCTGAAGCCGCCATTCATATCGTCTATGCAGCAGCGTTTGCTGTAGAGAAGATATGAATAATCCTTTTTTTTTTTGGTTTCTCGTGTTTAACATAAAGATCCATGTCCCCACCTCCCTCCCACCCCCTGTGCGCCCGCCCGCTGTTCTTAAAATACTCACCCGGCTCCCTCACGTGGGGCCGCTCATTTACAGTAATGAATATGCACCCCTATGGGAGGTGGAGCCGCATATTCATGATTGTAATCGGCGGCCCCACGTGACCGCTCATACAGTAGAAGGTGCGGCCAGGACAGGAAGCAGCACCAGCAAGGGAGCCAGGTGAGTATTTTAAGAACAGCAGGCGGGCGCACAGGGGGTGGGAGGGGGGTTTGGGACATGGATCTTTATGTTAAACACGAGAAACCAAAAAAAAAAAAGGATTATTCATATCTTCTCTACAGGAAACGCTGCTGCATAGAAGATATGAATCGCAGCTTCAGCACCATGTGGGGGCGACAGCGCTTACTGTAGCGCTGTCTCCTGCATGGCACACGGACTGCACACGGACAACGTCCGTGTGCGGTACGTGTTTTACACGGACCCATTGACTTTAATGGGTCCGTGTAATCCGTGCGCTCCCACAAACACTGACATGTCTCCGTGTTTGGCACACGGAGACACGGTCTGCAAAAAATCAATGACATCTGCACAGATGCATTGATTTCAATGTGTCTACGTGTGTCAGTGGCTCCTGGACATGAGGAAACTGTCACCTCACGTACCGGAGCCACTGACGTGTGAAACCGGCCTGAGATGGTTTAGTGAATCCTGCATTGAGCAGAGGGTTGGACACGATGATCCTGGAGGTCCCTTCCAGCTCTAACATTCCATGATTCTAGGACTTCTTCACCCACTGTCCTGGATTGACAGAGAATTAACCCTATGTCTGCAGGTTAATGGCATTACCAGATCTGACAGGTTCCTTTTAACCCCTTTGAGACTTTGCCATTTTTTCCTTTTGCGTTTCTGTTTTTCGCACCTCTTCTTCCCAGAGCAATAACTTTTTTATTTTTCTGTCAAAATGGTTATGTTAGGGCTTGTTTTTATGTGGGACAAGTTGTAATTTTGAACAACATCATTGGTATTGCCATATTGTGTACTCACAAGTGGGAAAAAAATCCAAGTGCAGTGAAATTGCGAAAAAAAAGTGAAATTCCACAACGTCTTTTTGGATTTTTTTTTTTACCATGTTCACGAAATGCTAAAGCTGACCTGCCATTATGATTCTCCAGGTCATTATGAGTTCATATACACCAAACATATCTAGGTTCTTTTTTATTTAAGTGTTGAAAAAAAATCCAAAGTTTGATTTAAAAAAGAGCCATTTTCCGAGAACCGTAGCGTCTCCATTTTTCGTGATCTCTGGTTGGATGAGGGTTTGTTTTTTGTTTGCTACTGTTTTTATTGATACCATTTTGGTGCAGATACGATCTTTTGATCGCCCGTTTTTGCATTTTCATGCAATGTCACGGCGACCAAAAAAACGTAATTTTGGAGTATTGGCTTTTTTCTCGCTACGCTGTTTAGCGATCAGGTTAATCGTTTTTTTGGTGAAAGATTGGGCGATTCTGAACACAGCGATACCAAATATGTATATGTTTGACTTTTTTATTGTTTTATTTTGAATTGGGCGAAAGGGGGGTGATTTAACCCAGGGGTGGATTAAGGGTAGCCAGGGCCCCGGGCTGTTCAGACACTGTGGACCCCCGGTCATGTGACGGGGTCATGCGACGTGGTCATCATATACCTGAACAAGATTATTCCAGAAAAATAGTTGTTGTGTGAAACTATAACCTGTCAAACATCCATTGATCTAGTCAATTTACCCTTCAGTTCAGTATATAGTTTACAGAGTATCGTGTCAGTGTATAGGTAACACTGACTCACCAGTGACATCTCTAGGTGAAGTCCTTCATCTTTCATCCAGCACAGACCGCCATCACTTCATTCAGCCAGGACTCGTCTCTGCAGGACATAACACAGTTATCTCGAGCTCCGCTTGTAGAACATATTACTTATTTTTTTCCCAACTTCTACATTATACCACATCAAGAAAAAGAGGTGACATAATGTCACTCTTCACAGTAACAGGACCGCCCCCCATTTAAAACAGTGTCCTCAAAAAATAAAATGCATCACTGCAGTAATAATATCCCTTAATTAGCCCCTATGGTAATAATAATATCCCCCATCCTGGCTCCATGTATCTCATTCCTGGCTCCAGCCATATGTTCTCCCATCCTGCCCTCATGAGTATCCATCCTGCCCCATATGATCTCCCCATCCTGCCCCATCAGTCTCCATCGAAACCATCCTGCCCCATGATCCTGCACGATCTGTCTCCAATCCTGCCCCATGTCGTTCATTCTGCCCCGTGTCTCCAATCATGCCCTGTATCTACATTCTGCCCATGTCTCCAACCTTGCCCCATCTGTCTCCAGTCCTGCCCCTAGTGTGTCCAGCATCTCTGCCCCCGGTGTCCAGCATCCTGCCCCTAGTGTCTCCAGCATATTGTCCACAGTGTCTCCAGCATTCTGCCCCAGTGTGTCCAGCATCCTGCCCCCAGTGTGTCCAGCATCCTGCCCCCAGTGTGTCCAGCATCCTGCCCCCAGTGTCTACAGCATATTGCACCAGTGTCTCCAACATCCTGCCCCCAGCATGTCCAGCATCCTGCCCCCAGTGTTTCCAGCATCCTGTCCCCAGTGTGTCCAGCATTCTGCCCCAGTGTGTCCAACATATTGCCCCCAGTGTGTCCAGCATATAGCCCACAGTGTCTCCAGCATATTGCCCACAGTGTCTCCAGCATATTGCCCTTGGTGTGTCCAGCATATTGCCCCCAGTGTGTCCAGCATATTTCCCCCAGTGTGCCCAGCATTCTGCCCCAGTGTGTCCAGCATTCTTCCCCAGTATTCAGCATATTGCCCCCAGTTTGTCCAGTATATTGCCCCCAGTGTCTCCAGTATATTGCCGCAGTGTGTCCAGCAATTTGCCCCAGTCTCTACAGCATATTGTCCCCAGTGTGTCCAGCATATTGACCCCAGTGTGTCCAGCAATCTGCCCCAGTGTCTCCAGAATATTGTCCCCAGTGTGTCCAGTATCCTGCCCTCAGTGTGTCCAGCATATTGCCCCAGTGTGTCCAGCAATCTGCCCCAGTGTCTCCAGCATATTGCCCCCAGTGTGTCCAGCATATTGCCCGAGTGTGTCCAGCATTCTTCCACAGTGTCTGCAGCATATAGCCCCCAGTGTGCCCAGCATATTGCCCCAGTGTGTCCAGCATTCAGCCCCCAGTGTGTCCAGCATATTGCCCCCAGTGTGTCCAGCATCTCTGCCCCATTGTGTCCAGCATTCTGCCCCAGTGTCTACAGCATATTGCCCACAGTGTGTCCAGCATTCTGCCCCAGTCTCTCCAGCATATTGCCCCCATTGTGTCCAGCATATTGACCCCAGTGTGTCCAGCATATTGCCCCCAGTGTGTCCAGCATATTGCCCCCAGCGTGTCCAGCATTCTGCCCCAGTGTCTCAAGCATATTGCGCCCAGTGTGCCCAGCATATTGCCCCCAGTGTCTCCAGCATATTACCCCCAGTGTGTCCAGCATTTTGCCCCAGTGTCTCCAGCATATTGCCCCCAGTGTGTCCAGCATATTGCCCCCAATGTGTCCAGCATATTGCCCCCGGTGTGTCCAGCATCCTGCCCCCAGTGTGTCCAGCAATCTGCCCCAGTGTCTCCAGCATATTGCCCCCAGTGTGTCCAGCAATTTGCCCCAGTGTGTCCAGCATATTGCCCCCAGTGTGTCCAGCATTCTGCCCCAGTGTCTCCAGCATATTGCCCCCAGTGTGTCCAGCATCTCTGCCCCCAGTGTGTCCAGCATATTTCCCCAGTGTGTCCAGCATATTGCCCCCAGTGTATTCAGCATTCTGCCCCAGTGTCTCTAGCATATTGCCCCCAGTGTGTCCAGCAATCTGCCCCCAGTGTGTCCAGCATTCTGCCCCAGTATGTCCAGCATTCAGCCCCCAGTGTGTCCAGCAATCTGCCCCCAGTGTGTCCAGCATATTGCCCCCAGTGTGTCCAGCATTCTGCCCCAGTGTGTTCAGCATTCTGCCCCCAGTGTGTCCAGCATATTGCCCACAGTGTGTCCAGCATTTTGCCATAGTGTCTCCAGCATATTTCCCCAAGTGTGTCCAGCATTCAGCCCCCAGTGTGTCCAGCATATTGCCCCCAGTGTGTCCAGCATCTCTGCCCCATTGTGTCCAGCATTCTGCCCCAGTGTCTACAGCATATTGCCCACAGTGTGTCCAGCATTCTGCCCCAGTCTCTCCAGCATATTGCCCCCATTGTGTCCAGCATATTGACCCCAGTGTGTCCAGCATATTGCCCCCAGTGTGCCCAGCATATTGCCCCCAGTGTCTCCAGCATATTACCCCCAGTGTGTCCAGCATATTGCCCCCAGTGTGTCCAGCATATTGCCCCCAATGTGTCCAGCATATTGCCCCCGGTGTGTCCAGCATCCTGCCCCCAGTGTGTCCAGCAATCTGCCCCAGTGTCTCCAGCATATTGCCCCCAGTGTGTCCAGCATATTGCCCCCAGTGTGTCCAGCATTCTGCCCCAGTGTCTCCAGCATATTGCCCCCAGTGTGTCCAGCATCTCTGCCCCCAGTGTGTCCAGCATATTGCCTCCAGTGTGTCCAGCATCTCTGCCCCCAGTGTGTCCAGCATACTGGCCCGGGCCCCCTGGATTGCCGCCCGTTCTCCTCACCTGTCCGCGCTCCTGCGGCGAAGCGCTCTCCTCGCAGCTGAAGCGTGCACTCGCCGACGACTGACAAAGACATCAGACACCGGCGACGTGCGCACTTCGGCTGATGTCAGCTGCCAGCCTCCGATTGGCTGGCGGCTGTTAACTATTGATGTGCGGGCGCGCGCCCGCACATCAATAGCGTTTAACTGCCGCAGCGCCGGTAGGGGCCTGGTGAGCAGATGAGACAGGGCCCGATGCGGGGCCAGTCAGGGTAGTAATGCCCTGATGGCGGCGGGCAATTTGAGCGGTAGACCGGGGCCCCCCACACTACTGGGCCCTGGGCTACCGCCCAGATTGACCCTATTATAATCCGCCCCTGATTTAACCCCTTAGTGACGGAGCCAAATTTTTTAAACCTGACCAGTTTCACTTTATGTGGTAATAACTTTGGAACGCTTCAACAAATACCAGTGATTTTGAGAGTGTTTCTTCGTGACACATTATACTTTATGATAATTATAAATTTAGGTTGATATGTTTTGTGTTTTTTGTTATAAACAATATCAGAAATTTGCAAAAAAATTTAAAAAATTAGTATTTTTCAAACTTTGATTATCCCTTTCAGCCAAAACCAGGAGTGGGTGATAAATGCTGAAGTGGTGCATATGTTTCTATTATACTTTTCCTCTAATTGTTCCACTCCTGGTTTTGGCTAACAAATACTGATGTAAAATACTGACCAAAATACTGCTAGTGTAAGGCTGGAGTCACACATGCGAGAAACACGTCCGTGTCTCGCATGTGAAAAGCAAGCTCTGGCGCCGGCACTTCGAAGCAGAGCGTGCGGCTCCATATGTTGCTATGCGGCCGCACCCTCCGCTCTGGAGTGCCGGCGCCAGAGCTCGCTTTTCACATGCGAGACACGGATGTGTTTCTCGCATGTGTGACTCCGGCCTTATCCAGATAATCATACTACAGCAAAACATTAATAAATAACATATTCCTCATGTCTGCTTTACATCAGCACCATTTGTAAAATGTTCTTTTATTTTCTTAGCATTTTAGGAGGTTTAAAAATGTAGTAGCAATTTTTCATTTTTTCAAGGAAATTTGCAAAATTTATTTTTTTAGGGACCTATCCATGTTTGAAGTGCTTTTAGGGGTCCTGTAAATTGGGAAACCCCCAAAACTTATACCATTTTAAAAACAGCACCCCTTAACATATTGAAAGTTGCAGTCAGGTAGTTTATTAACCCTTCAAGTGATTTTCAGGAATTAATGCAAAGTGGCATAACAGGAATGAAAATGTGTATTTTTACCACCTAAATGCCACTAACTTCTGAACAGGTTACAACAGCCATCAGATGCTAATGCTGCTATTTGGTTGTGAATTGCCATTGCAAACATCAGGACCACAAAATCATGATCTGAGGGCACCAATTGGGTTAAAGGAGAAGCCCCCACACTCTGTTAACCATTTATATGATGTAGTCACTATTGACAGCAGCATCTAAGGGGTTAAACAGACATGGATGGTGACAACACTGATCGTGGCTGATGCAGAAATTTGTCAGCTATAGTGTACAGCCGACAACTGCTGGATTGTCACCTGTATGGGGAGGCTATTCTTTTATATCTCAGGTCAGTTAAAAGACGTATTGGCGGCCATTAAGGGGTTAAATTTTATATTTTTTTAATACTTTTAAAACTTCTTTTTTACTTTTGGCATGCTTCAATAGTCTCCATGGGAGACTAGAAGCTGCCATAACCCACACATGCTGCATGATGATACGATAATCAGATCACCTGTATGTAGCAGAATTACTCACTTGCTATGAGCGCCGTCCACCGGGCAGCGTTCACAGCAAGCCGGCAGTGACAACCATAGAGGTCTTCAGGAGTCCTCTCAAAGTCATTCCAACCCATCGGTGACCCGCGATCACGTGACGGGGGTCACCGATGGGCGGATTTCCAGCCCGATGGCCGGAAGCGCGCCTCAAATGCCACTGTCAGAGTTCGACAGTGGCATTTAAATGGTTAATAGCTGGGGTGAATCACGATTCCACACTCGGCTGTGCCTGGCTGTTCAAAACAGCTGACATGTGACGGAAAAGATATGGGCTCACGGCCGGAGCCCACATCAAAGGGAGAAGCAACTTGCGCAGTACTAGTACGGCGTAGGTTGCGAAGGGGTTAAATTAGTTGTTCACTTTAACAAAAAAAAAATCAAATGGGTCTCTAATATAAATATTTAGTAAAATATTTTCAGTGTGAAAAAATACCAAGATTGTTTTTTGTCACGGACAAACCCTTTTAGTTTATTTATTGTTGTTGCTATGTTATGATACGACTATGTTACATTACGATAACCATGAGCCGCGGTGTTTTTATGCTCTTTTCTTCTTTGAAGAAGCTATAAGTGCCGCATTAGAGAGTGGTTCAAAGTTCACTCACTGAAGAGCTGTCACAATGCAGTGTTTTGACTAAGAGACTGCTTTATCATGCAGCAGGAGATATTCTACTACAGAAGGAACAAGAGCACAATTAAAATAGTTAGAAAATACTCAGGATTATAGAAAAGATGTGTGGACTGACACTTTATACAAGCCGTTCCTGGAACAATGGCTTCACCATCTGAGTGATGGCAAGAAAGAAAAACGTTAGAAGACCGTACAGCACAAAGTATAATTAATTGGTATAAAAAAATGGCGCCTTTTCCGAGACCTGTAGCGTCTCCATTTTTTGTAACCTGGGGCTGTGTGAGAGCTTTTTTTTGGGGTGCCAAGCTGATATTTTTATTGATACCATTTTGGTGTAGATACTATCTTTTGATCGCCCGTTATTGCATTTTATTGCAATGTAGCGGCAACCAAAAAAACGTTAATTCTGACGTTTTAATTTTTTTTTTTCATTACGCCGTTTAGCGACCGGGTGAATTTTTTTTTATATTGATAGATTTGGTGATTCTGAACGTGGTGATACCATATATGTGTGTATTTGATATTTGTTTTATTTTGAATGGGGTGAATTGGGGGTGATTTGAACTTTATATTTTTTTTTATTTTTTAAATATTTTTAAAAACACTTTTTTAACTCCATGGGAGACTAGAAGCTGCAGTTGTCTGATCATCTCTGCTAGACACAGGTGATGATCAGATCGCCTGTGTGTAGCAGAAATACTCCCTTGCTATGAGCGCCAACCACCAGGCGGCGCTCATAACAATCCAGCTTTGACAACCATAGAGGTCTGCTGGAGACCTCTGGTTGTCATTCCAACCCATCGGTAACCCGCGATCATGTGACTGAGTCACTGATGGGCGGGATTGACAGCGGCATTTAACTAGTTAACAGCCGCGGTTGGATCGCGATTCCACACGCAGCTGTTGCAGGCACATGTCAGCTGTACAGACCAGCTGACATGTGCCCGGAAAGGTCTGGGCTCAACATCGGAGTACTATTTACACCCGATGTTGGAAAGGGGTTAAAGATAAAAGATGAGCGGATCAATCCACGGCACCATTTCACAAGCTGCTAAAGCAACAGGGAGCAGGTGAACATATTTTTGTGCGGTCGCGCGGGACTGCCCATAGTTTCCTGCATCTGTGACATCTTTCATTTTATCATAGCTTGTACAGTGGTGGTCAGTACCTGGGCCATTGCCGATCAATGGTTCCCAGTGGAGCACAGTTTGTACAGCAAAGTTGTTTTCCATTTCCAGAGTCACTGGGTAAGGCTACTTTCACACTAGCGTCGTGCACTGCATGTTGCAATGCGACGTTGCGGCGCACCGACGCATACTGTGGAAGCGCCGCACAACGGGGCAGCGGATGCTGTTTTTCAACGCATCCGCTGCCCCATTGTGAGGTGCGGGGAGGCGGGGGCGGAGTTCCGGCCGCACATGCGTGGTCAGAAAAGACGGTAACGACGCACCAAAAAACGTTGTGTCTCTCACCTCTAGAGTACAAGTGAAAATTCGGCAGAGCTGGCAAATTAAAATTTCAAAGCATCTGCTTATCTATCTGTAATAAAAATGTATCCCGAGAAATGTTTTGGGGTACGAAAGCGTACTGCGTGCAAACTACGCATTTTATATGGAATTAATATCGCTATTAAAGATTTGAAAGTGAGTGCTGTTTTGATTTTTCCAGTTGGTCCAAACTGCCTACTTCAACATAAAATTTTAATAAAGAATCCTTTTAATTTCAGTAACATACGTAAAGAGCGCTTAATGTAAAAGATGGCTACATAGGCAAAGGTCTAGTGTAGACCCCCAATTTTTCAGCTTTTTATTACAGTACTCTAGAACCCAATCCAGAGCTTTGTTTGCTTTGAAGCAATATGTGTATAATAAGACGTATAACGAGACACACCACACATTATATTTTTTACAGCTTCCATACAAATTCATGAGAAATGACATCCACATGCTTCTTTATTATATTGAATGCATATGCATTGGCAGGATGAACCAGTGGATTCATATGGGTGCCGTATTACTGATCTGCACAATACTCATCCAAACTATAATTGAGCTGTAAATCGTATATAGACCTCTTCTTTTATACATATGCTATGCATTGACTTGTGCAATCTTAGAAATGAGAAAATATGTCCTGGGGCTGGCAGAATATGTCATCCTGGGCCTGGCACTCATATTGTGTTCACTGTTTAGGTTCACTGTCGATTGTGTCTGTGTGATATATGGTGAGGATCAAGTGAAGGAACTTTCTTGGGCAAGAATGTTTTATAATTGAAGACATTTGCAGAGTCTAATTTCAGCAAACAAGCGACCTGCAGATGGGCGAGCCCTACCCAAATAGCAAGTGCTTTCCTGCCAACAAAAACAATGGCACTGATTGGGAGACAGCTGAGAACAAACTGAAAGAGAATAATTAATTGCAAAAGATGGGAACATGTTCTCACAGTTCTCAATTGTGATATTTCAGTCTGACACAGAGTTTTCCACAAAATCAAGAAATAATGTAGGAAATCTTATTGGAAAGTTTAACTTTTTTTAAATGAACTTTCAGAAATAACTATGAGATACACATGTACAAGATGCCAGAATGACAGATTTATTTTGATTTAATAAACAGGAGAACAATTTGATTCCTCAGGGGTCACCAGTATTTTTATGACGTGACGTACACAGGGCATTGCTGTCAACGCATTGGTTTTTTTTTCAACGGCCTTTGGCTCAATCTCGAACCATGGCAACTTGGGTGTAAGATCTTGTGTAAGCCTAGATATCTTGATAGTATCAGTCCATCGGGATGCTGGTCTTCCACTTCTCCTTGTTCCTTCTGTTCTTCTGACCATGATGTCCTCCAGTGATTGCTCGGCTCATTGTTCGACATCCATTTCTTCTGACGCCCCCATACACATGAATGTATAACTTGAGTTGATTAGATGATGTTGGAGCACAATCAGGAGGACATCATACACTTCATTTAGTCATCCTGTCCTCCTGAATTCCCCAGGTTTGCAGTCTTAAGTCTAGTGTGTATGGGGGTCTTAAAGGGAGTCTGTCAGCACAGAATGACTGTTCAGACCAATTACAGGAGCTTGGTGCACCATTGGCGTCGCCAAACATTCAAGTGCATCTTCCTTCCTACTTGTTTTCCTTCTTTCTCTACCCCCTTCCTTCTTCTTTGGTCAACAGTTTTGGCTTTAGAAAATGAGAGAAGGGTGAAGATAGATGGAAAACAAGTAATTGAGAAGGTGCACTTAAATCTTTGGCCACACCAAGGGTGCACTGAGCACCTGTACTTGGTTTGAACAGTCATTCTGTGCTGACAAAGTCACTTTAAATTGTACATGGTAGATAAGATATAGATGCATTAGAGCTTAAGGGCTCAAAATTGTGACATTTGAACAATAATTTTGACATCTACTTACATAAATCAATTAATTAAATCCATACTAAAGTTGCGATAAATTAGTGCATCTGAAATCATTAGTTCAAATTCATAATGAAGTGTTCATATTTATTTTTTTGTTACTCCTGACCCAAAATAGAGGAAAGGCACAAGAGCTTGACTTGGCTTGTTTTTTTTAATGTTCATTTGTCTCTCCTCATCCATTGTGACTAAGGTCGTCTTTCTATAACACTTTTCTTGTTATATTCTCTATTGGACCAATGGCAATGTGTGTCTGATGAAGGTCAAAGTATAGGATCGAAACGGTACAGTTTTTGTTGGATCGCTTTGCAATAAAACTTAAGATAAAATCTGAGAAAAATATAATTTTTCTATTTTCTATTTTTGATCCCTTGGATTTAGAACCCTTCTTGAGCGCCCTTTATCTAATAGAAGTACCATATTATCTAATACCCATACAGCTGGAGACGTCTGTCATTATCTCTTTTCTAAAAATTACTGCTTGCTTCTTTTAGCCTACAGTTATGTTAAAAAAAAAAAGGCAAAAATATTTTTTGATGCCAACAAGTCAAAAAACACCAAAAGTTAATAGCATGGCTCTTCCCGAATATCAGAAGAATTACTTTTATATGCCAAATCTAGAACCAAAAGGGTAGAGCATATGATTACGTTCCCATCGGAAATTCCAACGCATACTATAGTGGTAGCTTTGTGAAGGACATTTTTAGAAAATTTCATTTAAGTGCTGTAGACAAAATTGGCAGCGTCAACTGATCGGTGTTGCAAATCTGAAATCCAATCTGAATTTATGCTACAGATATCACAGCAGATTTTTGCATTGCATATGTGCCAAATCCACACCTTTTCCGCAACAAAGTCCATAACTTCATGTGACGCAGTATTATTATTATTTATTTATATGGCCCATTAATTCCATGGTGCTGTACATGAGAAATGGTTATGTACAGAGTTATAGATATCGTTTACAGTAAACAAATTTACAATGACAGACTAGCACAGAAGGGAGAGACCCTGTCCTTGCGGACTTACATTCTACGGGATAATGGGGAAGAGACAGAAGGTCGGGGGTGCGGCAGTTCTGGTGGTGGTGAGGCGGCAGCTCTGGTGGTGGTAAAGCGGCAGCTCTGGTGGTGGTGAGGCGGCAGCTCTGGTGGTGGTGAGGCGGCAGCTCTGGTGGTGGTGAGGCGGCAACTCTGGTGGTGGTGACACGGAAGCTTGGGTGAAGGTGAGATGGCAGCTCGGGTGGTGATGAGGCGGCAGTAGATTTCGCCTCCATTTTTTCCCTGTATAGAATCAAGAGGAAAGATTCAGTGGGAGCACAGTTGAATTTTCATTTTGCGTTAATGGATCTGATGGGTTTTATATTATTAACACAATAGTCATATATTGTTTAGCTAAACAAATATATGGTAGCTAGAAAATATATTGCATTACGGCCTTGGCATACTAAGCTGTCAGCTTTGTGTTGACATTAACTATTCGTGCTGACTCAGGCTGTTATTTTTTCTTTTAGTTTTGGGATAAGTAATTAGAAGTAAAAATTTAGTTCTCCAAGCAATAAAAACCAATAATGTCCAAGTCGCACAATCTGCCATTGTTTGAAATCTGCCTATTAAAAGAAATAAGGAACGGCAAGTCTAATCACCTAATGAAAGTAAAGCGTGTAATGAAACGCAGCACACTAGTGTATTCTGTTCTAGAATACACTTTTTTATTATCTCAAACATGTTCCTGAATCAAGAATGAACATCGTGGACCCGTATTCAGCCTCATAAGCCGCATACTACTCTATGGAAATGAAAGTTAAAAATGCAGCTGGTTGGATTCCAACTTCTAGAGGTTAAGTAAACTTTAGTAAAGAAGCGATTATTACAAGAATGATTGTCTGCAAAACCTGTAGAGCAAGTAATAGCATTCTGCCCGCAGTAAAATATCAACCAGGAGACGCACATTTCACTTTCCTCACTGTACGCACATTTAATGCTTAGTCCTTCTTAGGATATGAGAACACAATGTCTTGTTCAAAAGAGTTTGTTCCGTAACCCGCCTGAAAAAGTGCAAAACTAACGCTAAAAAGAATGAACATATGCATTGCAATATAAAAACCACTTGCTGTTCATATGTTCTGTCTTTTCAGCATCTTTTATCTGCTTCAGGTTCACATAATTGCGAATTAGGTAGCAGATAAAGGAAGTGATCTGACCGTTCTTCAGGTGACTTACGCTTGAAACCTGCTGATTTTTTTCATACATAGAGTAAAAAAATGCAAAAAACATAAAAAAAAACACTTCAGAGTGAAGCATCTTCTGCTCGAAAAAATTAGTTCGCCTAAGTTCAAAAGACATCGAGTGCACATAACCTAAATGGAAATGTCAGTAGAAAATAATCTATTGTCTGAACCAGGTTTTTATAAATTTTTTTTATCTTTTATAATTTTTTTTTTACTAATTTTTTATGTTAAACACAAACATAAAAAATATTTCAATTTTCACATTGGCCACTAGATTGAATATTAAGCCGGAGTCACACTAGTGAGGAATACGGATGAGTGCTATGCGGTAAAACATCGCAAAGCACTCGGACCGCTGATAATCTATGGGGCAGCTGTCATCACCGTTTTTTTTCTCTGTACGTGCAAGTGAAATTGCAGCATGCTGGGATTGTCACCAACACTCGGCCGAGTCTTGGCGCACTCGCACCCATATAAGTCTATGGGTGCGAGTGACACAGCGCACATCACTTGGATATCATCCGAGTGCTGTGCTATATACGCCGACGCCGGCAATGGAGGAGATAGAGAAGTTAGATGTGTGCGAGAGGCTCGGAGCATAGTAGCATGGCACTCGGCTCCCGCTTACAGAAGAAAAGGAGCCGAGGGTAATTAGCATATCGCATCTGATGCTCTTACATCGGATGCCATACGCTAGTCTGACCCTGGCTTTAGACTCCTAATTGTTCTGTGCAGAAGCCTTTTTAACAGTCTCCTTATCATTACAGGTATGATTACGATGACTTTTTTTTTTCTGGAATGCTTATTAAAAAAATCACACACAGACTATATATATATTTTTAAGGACACATTGGAAAGCCATCATAAATCATTATGATTATAAGTATGTATGTAGTATGTATGTAGCATGTATGTAGTATTTATGTAGTATGTAGTATGTATGTTGTATGTATGTAGTATGTATGTAGTATGTATGTAGTATGTATGTTGCATGTATGTAGTATGTATGTATGCATGTAGTATGTTGTATGTATGTAGTATGTACGTAGTATGTTTGTATGTAGTATGTATGTAGTATGTTGTATGTATGCATGTATGTATGTTGTATGTATGCATGTAGTATGTATGTTGTATGTATGTAGTATGTTGTATGTATGTTGCATGTATGTAGTAGTATGTAGTATGTATGTATGTATGCTGTATGTATGTGGTATGTAGTATGTACGTTGTATGTATGTAGTATGTTGTATGTTGTATGTATGTAGTATGTAGTGTGTAGTATGCATACAAAACAGGTCAAAAGTGACAGGTCAAAAGTTTTGTATTTATACTCTAATAAAGTTTGTATTTATATTACCTTTCGGACCAGTACACAATTTTTTTTTCGTGGTATTTTAGTATTTCTGGTGTGTCCTGCACATCCTGTATATTTGGCTTCTTATAAATATGGTAAAATGAGGTTGTTTTATTATTTCCTCAAAAGCCATGTATGTTTTCCATGCTTCTTCTTTTACATTCAACACATTAGCTGGATGATGGAACTACTACTGTCCCATCATTGGCTAATGTGTCAATCACTGTCATTGTAGCAGGCATAGCCCAATGGGACTTGTAGTCCCATCGGACAATGCCTGCACATAGACACAAAGACCCTCGGCAGGCCCGCACAGACCCCCGAGAGGCCCGTATAGACCCCTGGCAGGTCCGCACAGACCCCCAAGAGGCCCGTACAGACCCCGGCAGCACACACAGACCCTCGAGAGGCCCGTACAGACCCCCGAGAGGCCCGCACAGACACCGCCTGCACACACAGACACGCAGTCTCCGCCACGTACCGCCCACCACCGACATAATTTCAGCAGCCAATCACAGCCATGCCATTAGTTAACATGGCTAACATGCCTAACAGGATGTGCCCACACTTCTTAGGATCTTCATTGGCTGAATAGAATCAAACTGGCTCATTGCATTATGAGAACTTCCGATTCCGGTATTCGATATTGTAAAAGTATCGGAACTCAGTATCGGAATTCCGATACAGCGAATATCGTCCGATACCCGATATTTGCAGTATCGGAATGCTCAACACTATCCAACACCGGTGGTCCAGGTTTCGACGGGGATATGGCCTCATTACATGTCTGGTTAACTAGAAGGCCTCATCTGCCACAAGGACATACGGCACAGCTTCTACAATGGAGCCTGGAGGTTTACATGGTGGTGGTAGGTTCAACTGGTTATTGCGCAGCCACCGACCCATAATGGAAGAATTTAAGACTCTAGAGTCTCCAGTTCTCCCATAGGCCCCAATATCTACAATTATAAACCTGTAGTGACTGTCAACCACAGCTAACAGCACTACAGAAAAATATTATTTATAATTATAGAATTGGGACCCTGAGTTCGTCGGCTTAGGCACACGGATGTCAGTTGTCAGGAAGCTGAAAGTAGAAAAAAATAAAAATTACAAGGTTTGAATGATTTAGAACATTCCTATACACCACAAGTACTGTGTGGAAAAAACAAGCCAGGCTAGCAGTACCTTCAAAAATTAACACTGGCTATGTGAATTTAACATTAAATACATATTCTTACTAATATTTTAGTACAATACAATTTGTACAAATATTAATAATAAATTTACATGAGCTGCTAAGCATAACTAAATAACACATTTATTAGAGACACATCATCAACAAAGTATGTGAGGATGGGGAATAATACCGTAAAGTAAGGAGAAGACGCTCCTCTGCAGATATACATTTCCTCATCCTGGTGTCCTGAAAGGTTATCTCAGGGCACACTGTCTCCAACAAAATATCAAAGGTGGCAATACTCATGCGGCAATATTGGAAAAATTTGTTGGGATGTGTCCGCAGAGATGCATAGAGATGGTGGAAATGGCCTTTAGTGAGGCGTTAGTGTCCTGGTTGAGAAACCTTATTGGAGCCCCTATTAGTTAAACTTGAATGAATGATTCCATTCAGTCTTTTGCCTGCATGGACTTTGACTTTCTGCCTGAGAGAGTGGGTTTAATTCTGCTTTTTGGATTCTTTAAAAACTTCATTGTGCATGGAGCGACCCCAGACGCACGGCCGTGGGTGACTCGGTACCGGTCCTCTGCTGGCTCAGTTCTGGGGATGTCACGGTGGCTGGACCCGGTCCGTGACCCTGCTAAGGGGCGTCCAATGAAAGGTGATACGAGTCTGTCAAGGTTTAGTGACGCCACCTGTGGTATTCAGTCAGGGTGACCGACGCTGCTTGGGGTCCACTGGGGTGATGTGATGGCAGCTGGATGGTATACCTTCCCACAGGTGAAGTATGTCCCCAGGGCTTCCCAGTATGATGGATAGTGATGGTGTGGGGTGCAGACAATAACGAGGACACAGGGTTGCAGTCTCTTTACCTCTTTACTGAAGACTTCAGGATCCGCAATCCAGAGCACAGTTAACAGGGCTGTCTGAGACTGGCTGGTCCGAAGGCACATCCAGAGTTCCCTTTGCAGGTGGAAATTGTTGCCTACCACTAGCGCCTGTGTGTTGTAGTGCTTCCCTGCTGAGCATTCGGGATAGTCCTCACAACTTCTATTCTCGTTCTTTCTAATTCGTTCCAGTTCTTTCTAGTTCTCCGTCCCCCAGGTATGTTATGGCTAGGACGCACCCGTTTGATGGGTAGGCTCGGAGTTCTTCCGGGACCCTAGAGATGCCCCTCTCCACGCGTTGCCCCCTATGTCTGCTTAGGTGATGTAAGGTAGACAGCCAACCTATAATTAACTGTCCTGCGGAGTTTGAAGTAAGGCATAGAGTCAGTTACTTCCTCGGTGTTCCGGCCACCGACTATGCGCCTCAGTAGGATGTTGCCGTTCTCCGGGCACGACTCCTACTGGCTCTCCTTTGTGCTTGATCTCGTTTCTCACTGTCCACAATATCCTTCGCTTCGTGTCTCTTTCTTAGGATACCGCCGCGGGTAGTGCAGGCGCGGTTCCGTAACGTTCTGTTCTTGTCGCTAGGTACCTGCCAGGTTCCCACGCCTGGAGGGACCCCCTGAATCTTCTCCCTGCAACACCCCCTGCCACGGGATGTTGCCTGAATCCAACCCAGTCAGCTTCTGACTAACTTCCTATCCAACCCCTAGTTTTACCAGTGTGAGGAGTGGCCTAATAAATGAAACCCTTTTCTCCCCCTAGTGGCCGGAGTGTGAAGTGTAATGTGTGCTGGTGATACCTGGTCAGAAGAACTCCTTTAGTGCCATCAGACGTACCATCACTCTCCTTTGTGGCAGAGCAACGTTACTGCAACAACTAGATCTCTGGGGCGCTGCATGCACATTGCATGAAACTGGCAAAAGACTATAAGCTGGAAAGCAGCTGTCAGATAACATTAAAGAGGTTGACCACTACCTACGTCATCAATCTTAAAGTAATGGACAACCTTTTAACTTCAGGTTTCAGCAACTACTGTCAGATTAGTTTTAGGCAGATTATTTTTAGTAGGGTTTTTTCGACAAAAGAAATGATCAGTTAATGACTCATTATCAGATCTGTCTATGGCCACCTAAATAAACTAATAATATAGAGCCACCAGTACACACCTGATCTAGAATGGAGTAGAGAAGCTATTTCACATTTTAGCAAACACCTTTATCTTTTTTACAATAAAAAATATGATTGCAAGTCATCACATGTGTTCATAGCTTTATTTTGTAAAATATTTATGGAAATCAGTCCAAAAAGCCCTAAAGACAACTAAAAATTTAATAAGAAAATAAGAATTGCAGTGACACCTGTCAGAATCTGAAATAAAATTAACAAACAAATTCTGGGTTTAGAAAGTAATAATTATGTACTTACCTATATAATTCAGAATTTTGGAGGTAGCCCTAAGGCAGTCTGAAATTCTTTCATTCCTCAGGGAAACTTTTAGTCTATTATATATACTTTGACTGACATTATTAGCAGGACGCATAACAATTTTGATGTCTTTATGATGAAGCCACGAGCTGCCTTGGTTGCCTTAGGGTACCGTCACACAGTGCAATTTTGATCGCTACGACGGCACGATTCGTGACGTTCGAGCGATATAGTTACGAGATCGCAGTGTCTGACACGCTCCTGCGATCAGGGACCCCGCTGAGAATCGTACGTCGTAGCAGATCGTTTGAAACTTTCTTTCGTCGTCTAGTGTCCCGCTGTGGCGGCATGATTGCATGGTGTAACATATATCGTATACGATGTGCGCATAGTAACCAACGGCTTCTACATCGCACATACGTCATGAAATTATCGCTCCAGCGTCGTAGATTGCAAAGTGTGACAGCAGTCTACGACGCTGGAGCGATATTGTTACGATGCTGGAGCGTCACGGATCGTACCGTCGTAGCGATGAAAATTGCACTGTGTGACGGTACCCTTAGTCATAGATTATCTTTAGTGATTCCATGGAATGGAAACCTATTTAAGAAGGATTAGTAGTGTAGTGCTAATAAATGACTTCTTCACTTTATTTTGCCAATAGCAGGTCTCTTCTTTCATGATGTGTGGCCTTGTGGCAGGAATTTTCTATATGTCTGCTCATATGAAGAAAAGGTCCTAAAGCTGCTCTTCCCTCCAAGTGAATTGTTAGGGAAGGAACCTCCAGAGGAAGATCCCCTATAATGAGGCAGATGGAGGCACCGTGGACGTTGTCTGATTTGTGATCTGGTGGTATTAGTCTTTTTAGGCGAGCATAAAAGCACAGTCTGCAACAGAATTGTGAAGTTCTGAAAAGAAGTACAATGCTTAACAGAGGCCAGACAGAGTCCAGAGTAACTCTGCTGCCTCATTATAGTAAGTAGCTCCTTCAGGAGTTTCCTCTGCATCACGTCACTCGAAGATTTAGATGGAAAATCTGATATAAGTGCTCTGCGTAGAGCTCTGGATAAAAGGGATACCAAACATTATGTAAAATGTTCTCAATAATAGCTTCAACTCAATCCACAAAAAAAAGCAACTCCCCTCTCAGGTCCGTCATCTGTTAATGGAAATATAAGGGGCTTCCACATTACTGGTAGTACAAAGGCTCTTGAAGAACGCTATGGCTCCTTGCCCCCCAAAGGAAATTCAGCAAATTCTCAGCTCCCAAATTCAAATGCTCTCTTCCTTCTGAGCACCATAGTGTGCTTAAACCAAATTTTTTGTTTCTCATTTCTGTAGCGATGACAGCCCGCCTAAATTACAGGTGCAGGTTTCCAGAAACATGAGCTGGGAACTAAAACGTACTGGGCACTACAACGTACTGGTGACTATGACGTACTGGGCACTACTGCTTGTTTTTGGAAAACACCCATTGAATCAAATTTTTCACTACACCTGTTGATAAATTCCCAAATGGGTATAATTTCCAAGATGGGCTCACTTATGGAGGGGGATTCTGTTCTTCTAGCAATTAGGGGCTCTGTATATGGAGTCTGCAAACTATTGTAGAAAAGTTTGCATTCCAGGAGGTAAATAGCTCCATCCCTCCAGAATCTTGCTGTGTGGCTAAGCAGTACTGTACTGCAGTAATGGGGCTCAAACACAAGTTTGGTGGTAAAAATTTCATTATTTCTTCTTTACTGCCCAATGGCATAAAATTTTGTGACACACCTGTGGTGTCATGACTGCGTATTCCAAGATGGGACCTCCGATATACCAGGCCTCTCTTACCACATTGATCCTTATACTCTCCCAACTAATTAATACCCCTTAAATAAAACACAACACTTATTTCTTTTGGATAATTTTGGCCACAGCGGCCATTTTATTAAATAACAAACATAAAAAACCATTTATACATTTGTATAAAAACTTGAGGGGAGGGTTCTTGGAGCTAATAAATCTGGCACCTAATAGGCAAAGCCCAAAACCAACATGTAAAAAACCCCTTCTTTACCCCCAGCCGTAACCACCAGCTCGAGGGCACCATGTAACCCGTTTACCGGGCAAACCAACCCCAAAGCTCCCGAGGTCAAATCACCGTCCAGAGCCAGTAAACCAAAGCCAGATCAGCCCCATGAAACCAACTCCAAGAACACCTCAGGCTCGCGAGTGCCCCACCACCGCCATGGCCCTCTCCACTCCTTCTTGTATTGCCAACATCCACAAATCCAAGCCAATATCGTTCAAATGAACGCCATCGCTCCTCCAGTAATTTCCAACACCAGCTTCCAACTCAAAATGGCGAACCGCCATCCCCCCGTTACGAGAAACAAAACTCGCCACAGCCCTGTTTAGCTTCACCCGAGCCCTATTGATACCCTTCATAGAGCGAGCTGCCCTCCACGATTTTCTGGGCACAATGTCGGACCACACCGTAACCATCCCTGGGAAGGATACCCACAATCGCAATAGATCATACCGTATGTCCCGAATTAGTTCTCTCACCGGCTTAGACCCCAAATCATTACCACCCAAATGCACAACAACAATATCTGGAGAACGATCCAAACTAACCGATCGAGAAAATTCGGTCAAAAACCCCCGCCAGGACATGCCCCGAAAACCCAACCAACGGACCACCACCGCCTCCCTCTGAAATCCCAATTGCCTACCATCGTGTCTAACATCAGCACGAATCGCCCCCCAATGCACGAAAGAATGGCCGAAAATCCACGCCAGAAGAGGGGTCCGCCCTGCAAAAATACAACAATGATTAATACCCCCACTAAACAAATAACAAATCAGTTACGCACATAAGATAAATAACGATTCGACGACCACCTACCAATACGCCGAATAACCTCCGGACCCAGCCCTAAACCAGCAGCCTCCGATGCTGCCCCAATTCGGAAGGAGTGCGTCCCAAATAACGCCGGATCCAGGCCCAAAATTGTCAACGCTTGTCTCAAAACAGCCGTAAACTGAAACCGCGACAAAAATTCGCCCTGACGATGCCGCAAAAGTGGCCCCGACCTATCCGGATCCAAACCCCAATACTCTTCCAAACACCTATGAGGGCACATTGCCCCCCCAATCACTTTTCCCAAAACCACACGCCTTCCTTTCCCCAACTGATCAGTCTTTGACCGCCGGATCCAAAACGCAACCCCACCTGACCAAAATTCAGTATCCCCCGCCAACAAACCCCCAGCTGTAAACCTGCTAGGGGAAACCAGCTCCCCTATTCTCAACGCCCCAAAAAAGGCTAACGAAAAAGCCAGTCGAAACAGAACAGCCTCATAATGAGAACTACAAACTTCCCCCAAGACTACACCCAAACGTTCCAACATCCCGAACGATATGGGCCGCCGAGTGTCACACGTTGAAAAACCCCTTCTAAAACCTTTTAATGCCTGCCGAATCAAAAATTCCTTAGTAACATCAACAGAACCCTGAAGCTTGAAACCAAAAGCAACCCCAGCTATAAATTTATTCAACTTCGATACGGACCAGCCCCATTCAACCACCGAACCGATGAAAAGCAACAACGCCATCACCTTATCGTCATCCGATTCAACTGAACCCAACTGATCCAACCACCCTTCCCACAAATGCCACGATGCCTCATAACCTGACCACGTCCTTCCTGACACTGACGACTGTATCAGACGTCCTCCTCGTCCGCAACTATCTGCCACAAATGAAAAGGGCATGTCGTTCCTGCATCTTCCGCCTCTGGAGCCAACTCCCGGAAACGCGCCCACTGCAAACGAGACAAAGCATCGGCTATAGAGTTTTGCACACCGGGAACATGTACAGCTGAAATCCATGTATTCAACTCCAAGCACCGCAAAACTAACTCCCGAACCAATTTGATTACCGGAGGAGATGAAGATGACAGACTATTGATCACCGATACCACACTCGAATTATCACAATGGAAACGTATCCGCCTATCCTGAAACGTACTGCCCCAAATGAACACCGAAACCACAATTGGAAACAGTTCCAACAACGCCAAATTTTTTGTAAACCCCGCATCACACCACCACTCCGGCCATCCCCCAACGCTCCACTTTCCAGCACAATAAGCCCCGTATCCGACACTACCAGCCGCGTCCGTAAAAATTTCACAATCGAAATCGTTCAAGTCCTCCTGTTGAATCAGGGCCCTGCCATTATAGTTGTCCAAAAAACGCCTCCAAACCACCAAATCCTCCCTGTGCTCCCTTTTCAAGCGTACAAAATGATGCGCAGACCGCACACCGGCCGTAGCTCTCGACAATCTCCTACAAAAAATCCTGCCCATCGGCATGATCCGGCACGCAAAGTTTAACCGCCCCAACAACGACTGAAGCTCTTTCAATGTAACCTTGCGCAGCTTCTCGCATCTCGATACCTCTTGCCGTAAGGCCAACAGCTTCTCCTCAGGCAAGCGACACTCCATCTTCACCGAATCTATAAGAATTCCTAAAAAACTCAACACCGTAACGGGTCCTTCCGTTTTGTCACGCGCTAAAGGCACCCCAAACTGACCTGCCACCCACTCCATCGTAGCCAGCAAATTGCCACACAGCAAAGAATCCGGGGGGCCAACGAACAAAAAATCGTCTAAGTAATGAATAACCGACGGAACCTGGGAAACGTCCCGAACAACCCACTCCAGAAAAGTACTAAAAGCTTCAAACAGCGAGCAGGAAATTGAACAACCCATCGGCAAACACCTATCCAAGTAAAACCCTCCATTCCAAAAACATCCCAACAGCGGGAAACTATCGGGGTGAACCGGAAGCAACCGAAAAGCTGATTCAACATCTGTCTTAGCCATTAGTGCACCTGAGCCATACCTCCGCACCCATTGCACGGCAGTATCAAAAGAGGTATAAACCACAGAGCAGAGATCCTCCGCTATCCCGTCATTAACTGACTGGCCCTTCGGATAAGACAGATGCTGAATAAGGCGAAACTTGTTGGGCTCTTTTTTAGGAACCACCCCAAGCGGTGACACAACCACCCCCTCCACGGGTAAAACACTAAACGGCCCCGCCATGCGTCCCAGCTCAACTTCTTTTGCCAATTTAGCCGTAACCACATCAGGCTGCAAATTAGCCGACCTCAAGTTCTTCTTAGAAAAGGGGATAGCATGAGCCGGATGAGGAATTCTAAACCCCTCAGAAAACCCCTCACACAGCAATCTAGCCTTTTCCCTATCCGGATACCTACTTAGATAAGGGGCCATCCTTAGAACCTTCACCGGTGTCACCCCCTTGACCGCCTCCCACCCCTGGTTTGCCCCTCGCTTTCTTGAAACACTTGGCCGCTCCATGTGAGGCCCCTCCGCAGTGGGAACAAACATGCTTGAACTTGCATGTGCTGCCATATTTGCATTGGCCGTCATTGAACTGCCAACACGTCCCTGTTTTGTCCTTAACCCCTTGCGACCCCTGACCCCCACTTCCTTGTCCCGACTGCTGACCGCTACTTCCTCCGCCCCCATGAAAGGACTGCCCAAACCTCGTCGGGGCCATTACCTTCAACCACAAACCTATGTCTTTCTGTTCCCACTTTATCTCTGGCCTAATAGCCTTCCTCTGCCGAAATTGCTCATCGTAACGTAACCACGCCTGGCCCCCGTACGCCCTGTATGCTTCCCCTATCGCATCGACATAGCAAAACAAACCAGTACAGTTCTCCGGGAACTTCTCACCTATAACTCCCGCTAAAATAAAAAACGCCTGTTGCCAATTCACAAACGTCTGCGGTATCAATCGCCAACGCCTCTTCTCCTCCTCTTCCTTCTTGCTATCCTCTTTCTTACCCTTATCCAGATTAAACTTCTCCAGAGGCAACAAGGAAAAAATTTCTACATATTCGTCCTTCCATATTTTCTCCTTAACCTCTTTCTTTAAATGAGCACCCAACGGCCCCTCAAAACACACATAAACTTCCCCTTTAGCTCTATCATCCAACCTAATTCTATCCCCTTTTTCCTTATCCGTCTGTACCGACACCGACACCCCCGCCGATGACGACAGTTCTACCCCGCACGCCCTATCGGATCCGCCTCCCCCTCCCGAACCCGTACCAGAAACCGGCAACCAAGCCCCTAACGGAGGCGACCGCACACCATCCCGGCCCTCCCCATCCAGTCTCCTCAGTATCTGGGACATACCCGCCAGGAGCTCTTTGACCCCCGGAACCCCTACTGTGCTGGGCTCCCCACTCCCCGCCAAATCGACCCCCCTATACCAACTATCCCCAACCCGAGCACCACTATCCCACCCCGCAACAGAATCATTTTCATACTCACCAAGCTGCGCGGGTGCTGTGTCCCCGCCAGCCGTGCGATCCCCGAACTCCCGCGGGTCGCTCCTGAAACCAGAATCCTCTGCGCCGCTGTGTTGCTCCAGGCCCGCGCCCCTGGCCTCCACGTCACCAGGGGGGACCGGAGCAGGAGAACTGGAGTTTTCCCTGGACCTTCTGGGTGACCTGGACCTGGCAGCCGCCAGCCCGACTCCGGACCTGTCTTCTTGCTGGGCTCTCCCACGAGCCCCAGCAGTTGCCACCGCTCTTCCCCGCCGTGCTGGGCCAGGCTGTGGGGTTGAGGTACGCCCGCCCGCCACTCTGCCTCTTGCCGCGCCGCCTCTGCCAGGCACCAGGGGTGAACCAAGCCCCGTGGTACCCGCCGCCATTCCGCTGCTGGTCGCTGCTCCCGTCGCTCCCTGCCTTCTGCTCCTCGTCGCCGGCGCCGCAGACACCGCCGCTGCCCGCCGGGTACCGCTCCTGCTGGGCGCCGCCATATTGGAGCCGCAAACCGGAAGTCCTCCCGGCACTTCCGGTGCGGCCTGTGTTCCTCTTTGTGCCTGCGCCGCCGCTGCTCCCGACCGCCGTCCAGCGCCGGCAACTCCGGCCTGTGGATTCCTGCCGGAAGCCGGGCCGGGGGAAGAAGGTGACCGCCGGCCCGCACATACCGCAGGGTCCCGGGAGGGGCTCCGTGGCCGGCGGTTGCTGCGCCCTCCAATCTCCGGCGACAGTCGCTCTGGAGGACGGGTCCTCCTGGATCTGGTCCCCTGGGCTCCCGGACTGCCCAGCAAAGATGCCAGCTGATCCTCCAGCCAGCCTCCCCGCCGCGACCTCGCCATCTCCCGCAGCTGCCCCATGATTTCGTCCACGGAGGAGGCCATACTGCACGTCTTCTCAGGTCAGATATTCCAGCAGTAATGGCCCCTTACCCGCACTTTTCCATGACCCGCCCCCCCCCCACTAGACCACCCCTCTACCCCTCCCCATCTCCAGAACCAATCCCTTCTCCCTGCATTCACATTTAAAAATTGCTCTCCTGCGTTCCCTTGGCAACGCAGTCATGGGGGGCTTCCTTTAACTCCGTTCCTCCAGCCCCCCCTCTATATGATCACTGCATCCCTAGATGAATTAATTGAGAGGTGTAGTTTGTAAAATGGGGTCACATATGCGGGGTTCTGGTACCTCAAGGGCTCTACCAATGTGTCATGACAGCCTTAAATCAGTCCAACAAAATCTGAATTCCAATATGGCGCTTCTTGCCTTCTGAGCTTTGCACTGTGCCTCAAAAGTAATTTTTGACCACATATGGGGTATCAGTGTACTCAGGAGAAATTGTACAACAAATTATAAGGTCCATTCTCTTCTGCTATCATTGTGAAAATTAAAAAAAATTCGGCTTAAACATTTTTTGTGGGAAATATACTTTTTTTCCATTTTCACAGATCAACGTTGTCAAATTCTGTGAAGCGCCTGTGGGTTCCCGCTGCTCAGCACACATCTAGATAAGTTCCTTCAGTGATCTAGTTTCCAAAATGGGGTCAGTTGTGGAGGTTTCCACTGTTTAGGCACATCAAGGGCTCTCAAAATGCCACATGGCATCTGGTAAAGATGTCATTAGTGATGAGCGAATATACTCGGTACTCGAGATTTTCCGAGCACGCTCGGGTGTCCTCCGAGTATTTGTAAGTACTCGGAGATTTTGTTTTCTGCTCCGCAGCTGAATGATTTACATCTGTTAGCCAGCATAAGTACAGGTCCTTCTCAAAAAATTAGCATATAGTGTTAAATTTCATTATTTACCATAATGTAATGATTACAATTAAACTTTCATATATTATAGATTCATTATCCACCAACTGAAATTTGTCAGGTCTTTTATTGTTTTAATACTGATGATTTTGGCATACAACTCCTGATAACCCAAAAAACCTGTCTCAATAAATTAGCATATCAAGAAAAGGTTCTCTAAACGACCTATTACCCTAATCTTCTGAATCAACTAATTAACTCTAAACACATGCAAAAGATACCTGAGGCTTTTATAAACTCCCTGCCTGGTTCATTACTCAAAACCCCCATCATGGGTAAGACTAGCGACCTGACAGATGTCAAGAAGGCCATCATTGACACCCTCAAGCAAGAGGGTAAGACCCAGAAAGAAATTTCTCAACAAATAGGCTGTTCCCAGAGTGCTTTATCAAGGCACCTCAATGGTAAGTCTGTTGGAAGGAAACAATGTGGCAGAAAACGCTGTACAACGAGAAGAGGAGACCGGACCCTGAGGAAGATTGTGGAGAAGGACCGATTCCAGACCTTGGGGAACCTGAGGAAGCAGTGGACTGAGTCTGGTGTGGAAACATCCAGAGCCACCGTGCACAGGCGTGTGCAGGAAATGGGCTACAGGTGCCGCATTCCCCAGGTAAAGCCACTTTTGAACCATAAACAGCGGCAGAAGCGCCTGACCTGGGCTACAGAGAAGCAGCACTGGACTGTTGCTAAGTGGTCCCAAGTACTTTTTTCTGATGAAAGCAAATTTTGCATGTCATTCGGAAATCAAGGTGCCAGAGTCTGGAGGAAGACTGGGGAGAAGGAAATGCCAAAATGCCTGAAGTCCAGTGTCAAGTACCCACAGTCAGTGATGGTGTGGGGTGCCATGTCAGCTGCTGGTGTTGGTCCACTGTGTTTCATCAAGGGCAGGGTCAATGCAGCTAGCTATCAGGAGATTTTGGAGCACTTCATGCTTCCATCGGCTGAAATGCTTTATGGAGATGAAGATTTCATTTTTCAGCACGACCTGGCACCTGCTCACAGTGCCAAAACCACTGGTAAATGGTTTACTGACCATGGTATTACTGTGCTCAATTGGCCTGCCAACTCTCCTGACCTGAACCCCATAGAGAATCTGTGGGATATTGTGAAGAGAAAGTTGAGAGACGCAAGACCCAACACTCTGGATGAGCTTAAGGCCGCTATTGAAGCATCCTGGGCCTCCATAACATCTCAGCAGTGTCACAGGCTGATTGCCTCCATGCCACGCCGCATTGAAGCAGTCATTTCTGCCAAAGGATTCCCGACCAAGTATTGAGTGCATAACTGAACATTATTATTTGTTGGTTTTTTTGTTTGTTATTAAAAAACACTTTTATTTGATTGGATGGGTGAAATATGCTAATTTATTGAGACAGGTTTTTTGGGTTATCAGGAGTTGTATGCCAAAATCATCAGTATTAAAACAATAAAAGACCTGACAAATTTCAGTTGGTGGATAATGAATCTATAATATATGAAAGTTTAATTGTAATCATTACATTATGGTAAATAATGAAATTTAACACTATATGCTAATTTTTTGAGAAGGACCTGTACATGTGGGGGTTGCCTGGTTGCTAGGGAATCCCCACATGCTGATTTTCACTGCCAGTCAATATGTTCTGCTTATCTGGTTTATAGTTCTATTCCTCACTCAAGTTGCATCTTTCTGATTTTTCCTCATTTTCTGACCTTAGCTTGTATTCTCACCACCCGCTTGCTTTTTTCTATACTTCTTGGTATTGACCCCACATGACAACCCTTCTTGCCATCAGCTTACTCCACTGGGTGGCAACTGACTCTGTGGCCCCAGTACAGGGGTCCGTGTGAGAGTTCATATCCTTGCTCAGGTGTTAAAGAGAATCTGTCATGTAAAAAAAATGTCATTATCTGCAGATATTGGGTTCATTTGCTAGTTTATAGCATTCAAAAGCCATACATCCACCTCTCTGAAAGTTCAACTACCGGGAGGAAATAAGTCTTAAGTGCTGCATCAGTCACCGGTCATTATACAACCGGGCATCAGCTGTAACCATGTCCCGGCACTGACTGACAACCGACTCAGCACTGATGCACGGTAGAGCCAACAGTCAGTCAGTGCCGCGATATGGTTACGGCTACCACTCACTATGCATTGAGCAGTGAATGAAGCCGAGGCGGCCGTGTCTCTATGACTGAAAGCTGGAGGCTCCTGGGAGGAATAAAGTTCATTTCCTCCTGGGAGTTGAGCATTAAGTGCAACAGCCACAAAGCTTTAGAACCCTATTAACCTTCAGATTAACCCCATTTCTGCAGGTTAACAGCGTTTAGGAACATGGCAGGTTCCCTTTAAAGGGTGAATGCCAGAGCAACACCTGGGATCTGGTAAATAGAGTGGCTAGTCTGTCAATGGAAGCTCTATTAACAGCTGCCAGGTTTTCATGAACAGTGCAACTGTGACACCATATTTCTCTCTACCATGCATTTGCTAATGTTGCAACAACTAGAGGACGGATGGATGAACTATAACTGCTTGATCTGACAAAACAAAGTTTGTTTGTAGTCTGTTACTATGGAGACAAATAGCTCTCCATAGAACCCCTATACATAAAATAGGAGGCTTTTTTAAGACTATTTTTAATGTATTTTTTTATTTTTTTTTAAATCTTAGATGCATTGGGTAAGTAATAGTCATAAGGATGACATTTCCTTAAACTTTGATCTTACAAATTTGATCTGATCTCAATAAACCACAAGTAGATTGTGAAATAGAAGCTACAGGAGAGATACAAAATGCTATTTTAACAGAAGAAAGCAGAAAGGTAAACTGTGTGGCTCACTGTTCCCTACAAGGTAAGGGAAGGATATAACTAACTTATCAATAGCTAATGCCCTTTACAACCAAGATTTGATACAGGGAAGGAAAGGACCGAGAATGTAACCCCTGTGATTTTCCATATATCACTACTGTTATCGATGGTAGTAAATGTAGCACTGTAATTAAAGAAGCACTCCCATCAAGCTTTTTACCCTCTTAGTATACTGCAATCCTCATATTATATAGAACTATATACTTACAATTGCTCATTTTGCCTTTCTACCCAGCTAATTCTTCTCTTTTCCATTAAGTCTATGACATCACGTGATTAAAAGCTGACTAGCTGAATCTTTTGAAGCTCTATGTAGACACAGGAGGTAAATTTTCCCTATATGAGTCAAGAATCACTGCAAAACTCACTGACAGGGGGAGGAGGGGAGTTGAAGAGGGAAATGATTCATGCAGGGACAAGAAACTTCCTGTTTCTACATAGAGCAGAAAAAAGAGAAGAATTATCTGGGTAGAAAGGGAAATTGAGAAATTGTAAGTACACAGTGCTATATAATATGATGATTGCAATATATTAAAAGGATAAAAACTTTGAAGGGAGGAGAGCTTCTTTAACATTACTGCAAGTGCCACTCCAGCAATCATTTACCATTTTACTACATTTGCCATTTCACTTTCACAAAACCTGCAAAGCTGAACATTCATAGGTAAACTGCAGAAGCGTTGATGTTCCTGATAACAAGACGCAGGCATTAGTAATATCCCTAAGAGTCCGGGATCCTCCTACATATCGGGCATCATTTGAAGCACTTAGTAACTTCTCTGATCTGTTTTTCTGCAGATGTTTTCTTTATGAAAAAAAAACCAAGATGATTAGAAAGGAAGTGAAGAATCAGACGGTTTATGGGCTTAAAATAACTTGCTGTCTAAGGAGCTCAACAGGTGGCGTGCGGCTCCTGGAGGTTTCGTCAGAGCCGCGCTGCAAATGCCTAGAAGAAAAAACTGTTTACATTCTATAAAATGTAGAGCAACTGCCATTCCGATAAAAAGACACATTAGTGAATGCAACCACCGCAAGTCTTGTTTTCATACAGCGTTTCCTGTTGTTATTTCCTCCTCTGTATTATCAAGTGTCAGATACTGTCTGGACTTCTGAAGTGCTCCATATCACATAAACAGTCCTTGAAGAAAACTCGTTACCAGGGTGACCAAGGCTTTTATTTAGTTTTTCATTTATTTAGTACATCTCAGATATGATACCATTATATCCATAGACCCTCTAGATGTAGCGCTTGGCAGCATGTGAAGGTGTTGCCACGAGAGGGGTCGACTCCTCTATGTAGGGTGTAACTAGAGTGGGTGCAGATAGTTGCACCCGGGTCCTGGATCCAAAGATGCCCCAAGAGCTACCCATGTCCCATATGAAAAGACCAATACTTTTAAAGACGTGATAGTTGGGGACCCTGTTAGGCAATTTTGCATTAAGACCCACCAGCTACAATCTGCGCCTTTGCATCGTTGATATCATAGGGTATTGCAACCTGATTGACTCACCAAGGCACAATTTCTTCTTTCAGTTAGGGCTCATTCAGACATGTATGAGTGCTCTCCGCGTTTTCCATGGATAGCACTCTTACTTGTGATAGTCTAAGGGACCATTCACATGTCTATGATTTTTCATTGACCAAGCAGTCTGTGGAAAATTAGGGAGACATGTCCGATTTTGATCCAAGGTTTGGATCAAGATTGGCAATGCAAGTCAAGTGAAAAAATCAGACCACGCTCCGATGACATCCAAGTGCAGTCTGATTTTCACAGACAGTCACTTAGGAGAAGGTGTGGAAACTATTTTTTATTTCTTCACGAGGAAAAAGAATGGCACGCAAACCACACTGATCAAACACTAATCAAAGTCTGATCAGAATAATCGGTCAGTTTTTTTCGTCCGTGGAAAAAAATCGGACGTGTGAGTGAGCCCTAACTTTAAAGGAACATCTATGTTGAAATTAAACATGTCAATATTTATTTTCTTTAACCTCTGCCGCCCTCCTAGTTCCATTCAGAAGTTCTCATTCTACTTGGCCAGTGTGGGGGAAATGCAGGAGACCCACTATGGCCACCAAGTTGGTGTTTGCGCCAGGAGTCCCCAATGTGATGAAGCTGTGTAAGGGTCTGTGCACAAGGTAAGTATTTGATGCAGAAATGCAGCGTAAAATAAGTGCAATTACTGTATGCTGCGTTTTTCACAAGCGTTTTTGTTGCAGATTATTCCCCCACTCATTAGTATGGGTGAAATCTGCTGCAAAAACGCTGAAAGAATTGATAAACTGTAGATTTTAATCTGCGAGTCACAAATCAGAAGTGTGGGTGGAAGACTTCAAGATTCTCACTCACTTTTCTGGCATCAAGAAACCCTTCAGGTTTTGTGCCAAATCTGCACAGAAAAGAATGCTACAAAAATCGCGACAAATCTGCAACATGTGCACAGGTCCTAAAGCTGTTTATGGGTCAGAGGAAGCTCCGGCAGTGAGTTGGAGCAGTGCCAGAGTAGTACAGCGCACCAAACAATAAGTATCGTTATGGGGAGGAAGTCAATGAGCCGAGAAAAGGTTTCCCATGTAATGCTGGGCTTTGTGAAACCTGTTGGAGGCCAGCTCTGAGAGACTGTATGGCCTGTGTAATCCCTTCTGTCCTGTGGGAAGCCATAGCAAAGCCTGTGTAGACTGTGTGAGCTCTTCTGTCCTGGAAGTGTGCATGTGAGCGATTAGGAGGGGAATGGTAGCACAAAAACAAGGGGTCCCTGTTTGTGGAGTCAGGTTAAGAAGAAAACTCTCCCCTTGTGCACAGTGAACGTAAAACTGGTGCCGCTGCAAGGTCAACCCGTGACAAGTTACCGTGGTCATACAACATGGAAGTTTCCATTGTCGACACACTGACATTCTTACATCACTGTATTACTTTTCCAGCAGTGTTCTTTGCTCATAAGAGAGAATACTGGGACCATTCCGGAACTGCTAAGGAGAGAGCTTAACTTCACCAATGTACTGTGCCCATTACCATCCGGCTTCTGGTGCCTCCTTGTTAAGAATAAAACATCACAGATATTCACTAATGTCTGTGATCATTCTTAGAGGAGGACACTATAAAGACCTCTTGGAAACTGCAGCTGCCTTTTTACATGTAATAGGCACAATATCCATGGTCCCCAACCAAGACAAGCAGATGAGTGCAAAAAATAATACAATGACCATTACTCACCCATTACCCCATTGCTTAAACTCTGCCATTGAGCTGGTCCTCGCCAGTCCCTCAATAATAATGTCAAACTTATCAGTCATGTGACCACTGGAGCTCATCACTGCTGGCGTGTATGACGTGTGACCATATGAATCAGGAATATGATGTCTAGGACTGCACAATGGTGGTTAGCACGGCGGCCTTGCAGTACTGGGGTCCTGGGTTCAAATCCCAAAAACGTCATCCCTTTTTTTTTTATGTGGATCTTTCTGTTTTTTTTTCTATTTGTGCAATAAATATATTATTTCAGCATTGCAAAGGAGTGCCAAGTTCTATTTTTCTTCCAAAGATAGGGAATTTAGATTGTGAGCCCCAATGGGGACTGTGATGATGATGTCTGTAAAAAGCTGCGGAATTAATGGTGCTATAAATGAGTAAAATTTTTAAAAAAAGGAACCTCTCAGTATAATACCTAAGGATGCAAGTATTTATTGTTTTATTAAAAAAGAGCTAAATATTAGTAATAAGTAATATTATATATTAGTATAAGCAAAAAAAGGACTGTGAAAACATAGGACACTCACTCAGCTTTTATGGATGCCACAAATGAAACTGTGAAACTGTGTCGGACGAGATGTCAATCAAAGCTTTAGTGGGCATGGAGCTAAATGGTACTGACGGGTTTTTTTTTTCTTTAACTCATTTCCTACATTTAAGCATTACAAAAAAATAATAATCACGGACAACCCCTTTAATCATGGCATTGAATTACTCAAAGTTACACAACCTGAAATGTCACCCATGTAACACGCAGCTGTTGTAGCGAGATATGGGCGGATCCGATGAGCAAAGTCAGAACTTTGGCTCCACCTGGAGAAGTCTACCTGCTGGCAGTGCACTCCGCCTTGGTAAGGAGTAAGAGGAAGCACTTATGTCTGACAAACACCCTGTTGACACATTGCATTATGACATCTTCCCTAATCTGCCGGTGACAGACGCTTGTCATGCGTCCAGGAATTACATGTACTGTAAAACACCGTAACGTAAAGTAAACACTTTGCACTGACTGGAAGACTCCGCAGACAAGGACTCAATAATGAGACGTGTTGCATTGTGTATTTATTGCCTTGATGCCTGTGGGTGGCAAATGTCTCCTCTGCCACATAAAACACCAGTATTAAATGGCACATAGGAGGAAGAAGCCCTAATGGAGATCACACATTAGACGTTCTGGATTATCTGTTGGCCATATACATAGGTTAAAAAAAAAAACTTATTTGTAGGATTTATCCAGGATCAGAAGAAGGTACTCTTTTCTTCATGAAAAAGAAACACAATCACTGCCCATGGGGTGTATCTGCTGCTGCACTGAAGCAAATGGAGCTGAATTATAATCACACACAACTCATTGTAAGGAGTGGTACTGTTTCTTAAAAAAATAAGTCATGGTTTTTATTATCCTGGATAGAACCTTTAAATAAGTTTTCATTTTTTACTTAATTGTTTTTCAGAAAAAAATACAAGAAATAGTCTCTTCCACTCTGTGTTTTTCCAGGATTCTTCAACACGGTTTATTATAATGCAAAGATAAAAACACACCACGTTTCGCCTGGGTCAGGCTTCATCAGGTGCTCTATAATGAAGCATGCAGCTTATTTATACCTCTTCCGGTGCTAGTAGTGGGTGGAGATCATTTGCATAGCAATTACTTTTACAGCACCTGCCACTTATTCTTTTTCCATACCTTTCCTTAGTTTTATTTATTTCTTAAAGCATATGTGTATATATAATGCAATCATAACTTTTTGGAGGGATAACATACATAGAATTAGTCTCACACATTCGCTCATACAACATATTAACAACAACATCTTGTCCTAATCCTTGGTTCAATTCAAAGACTTATTTAATAAAATATTTCTTAAAATTCTAATACAGACATGAATTTTATACAAACCATCTCTTTGCCATAAGGGATAGATGATGTGATGTCTTTTTTTTTTTACACAAATCTATATTGGTGGCACCACTCCAGTGGTAAAATTAAAAAAAAAATGTTGGAGTGGTGCTTTAAGAAATCTATATCCAGATTTCATGCCCTGGCCTAGAACAATACAGAATACAATTCTACAATTTTTTTGTATTTGATTTTACAAGACAACAGTATTGGAAATAAAAAAAAAATGATATAAAATAATAATATTGTGACACACATAACCCTATCCCATGAAGAGCCATGCATATATTCTGACAGTCGAAGTATTGCAGCAATGGTGGAAATAAAAGATATCTCTTACCGGGTTTATCCTAAATGATGAATCCAATATATAAAAAAGAGGATTTTATTCCCTGGTGTCTTTCTCAAGTGTAATAACCAATTTCAATTGTACATATTTGTTAGTTCAGCAATTATTGTGTGTTGTAAAATTAAATTAATACAATGTAAATGACAAAGAATCATAGGTAGGTATCTGTTTTTTCTTGGCATTCTGCCTATTATGTTTTCATTTGCTTAATAACTTACTATGCTGTAATTTCTACCTATTAATGGGTGGCATTACCGATATAGAATAAAAGAAAGTAAAGTAATTGTAACATTCTGTTTCCGCTGTTGAATAACATTGGGTGTGTGATGTGGATTCTTGGCTTTATAAATGTTTTCAATTCTTGGTGAAATGTCAAGCTTCTGATAAAAGTTACATCTGCGATCTCATGAAGAATTAAATGTCTCCCTCTAGTGGTCACTAGCAAGAAGTGACAATGTCTTCTCCAAGTATAACGAAATGTCACAATGAATCTGCTGTAAGCAGAAGTGCCACTTTTATTGACATGTTGTCAATATGAGAGAAATGCAGTATTGTGCATTTGGGGAATGTGCAGAGACAACTATGGTAGGTTAAGCTTAATCACGATGGAAGGTCTTCTGCTTGCTGTCAAATAGCTTGTGAGAAATGTGCTTCCACAACATAGAACAAAAAAAAGCACATTTACTTCCATGCATTCTACTGATCAGACTGGTAGAGATCAAGGCAATAGGACGCTACTGTCACATAATGTTCATTCTATATGGTTATTCTTTTTTCAGTTAGACATACACAGTTAGGTCCAGAAATATTGGGGCAAGGGCACAAGTTTTGGCATTTTAGCGCTTTACCAGAACATATTTAAGATTCAGCTATATATTCAATATAGGCTTAACATGCAGATTCCCAGCTTCAAATTGAGGGTATTCACAATCTAATTAGAGTAAGAGTAGCAAGAGGGCATTCGGACCCGTAGAAGTGCGGCAGCACGAAACGGCCGTCGTCCGTTCCACGTTCTCCCTTAACCCCTTTACCCCCAAGGGTGGTTTGCACGTTAATGACCAGGCCAATTTTTACAATTCTGACCACTGTCCCTTTATGAGGTTATAACTCCGAAACGCTTCAACGGATCCTGGTGATTCTGACATTGTTTTCTCGTGACATATTGTACTTCATGATAGTGGTAAAATTTCTTTGATAGTACCTGCGTTTATTTGTGAAAAAAACGGAAATTTGGCGAAAATTTTGAAAATTTCGCAATTTTCAAACTTTGAATTTTTATGCAATTAAATCACAGAGATATGTCACACAAAATACTTAATAAGTAACATTTCCCACATGTCTCCTTTACATCAGCATAATTTTGGAACCAATTTTTTTTTTGTTAGGGAGTTATAAGGGTTAAAAGTTGACCAGCAATTTCTCATTTTTACAACACCATTTTTTTTTAGGGACCACGTCTCATTTGAAGTCATTTTGAGGGGTCTATATGATAGAAAATGCCCAAGTGTGACACCATTCTAAAAACTGCACCCCTCAAGGTGCTCAAAACCACATTCAAGAAGTTTATTAACCCTTCAGGTGTTTAATAGGAATTTTTGGAATGTTTAAATAAAAATGAACATTTAACTTTTTTACACAAAAAATTTACTTCAGCTCCAATTTGTTTTATTTTACCAAGGGTAACAGGAGAAATTGGACCCAAAAAGTTGTTGTCCAATTTGTCCTGAGTACGCTGATACCCCATATGTGGCAGTAAACCACTGTTTGGGCGCATGGGAGAGCTCGGAAGGGAAGGAGCGCTATTTGACTTTTCAATGCAAACTTGACAGGAATTGAGATGGGACGCCATGTTGCGTTTGGAGAGCCACTGATGTGCCTAAACATTGAAACCCCCCACAAGTGACACCATTTTGGAAAGTAGACCCCCTAAGGAACTTATCTGGATGTGTGGTGAGCACTTTGACCCACCAAGTGCTTCACAGAAGTTTATAATGCAGAACCGTAAAAATAAAAAATCATATTTTTTCACAAAAATTATATTTTTGCCCCCAATTTTTTATTTTTCCAAGGGTAAGAGAAGAAATTGGACCTCAAAAGTTGTTGTCCAATTTGTCCTGAGTACGCTGATACCCCATATGTGGCAGTAAACCACTGTTTGGGCGCATGGGAGAGCTCGGAAGGGAAGGAGCGCAGTTTGACTTTTCAATGCAAAATTGACAGAAATTGAGATGGGACGCCATGTTGCGTTTGGAGAGCCACTGATGTGCCTAAACATTGAAACCCCCCACAAGTGACACCATTTTGGAAAGTAGACCCCCTAAGGAACTTATCTAGAGGTGTGGTGAGCACTTTGACCCACCAAGTGCTTCACAGAAGTTTATAATGCAGAACCGTAAAAATAAAAAATCATATTTTTTCACAAAAATTATATTTTTGCCCCCAATTTTTTATTTTTCCAAGGGTAAGAGAAGAAATTGGACCTCAAAAGTTGTTGTCCAATTTGTCCCGAGTACGCTGATACCCCATATGTGGCAGTAAACCACTGTTTGGGCGCATGGGAGAGCTCGGAAGGGAAGGAGCGCCGTTTGACTTTTCAATGCAAAATTGACAGGAATTGAGATGGGACGCCATGTTGCGTTTGGAGAGCCACTGATGTGCCTAAACATTGAAACCCCCCACAAGTGACACCATTTTGGAAAGTAGACCCCCTAAGGAACTTATCTGGATGTGTGGTGAGCACTTTGACCCACCAAGGGCTTCACAGAAGTTTATAATGCAGAGCCATAAAAATAAAACAAAATTTTTTTCCCACAAAAATTATTTTTTAGCCCCCAGTTTTGTATTTTCTCTAGGGTAAGAGGAGAAATTGGACCACAAAAGTTGTTGTCCAATTTGTCCTGAGTACGCTGATACCCCATATGTGGGGGGGAACCACCGTTTGGGCGCATGGGAGGGTTCGGAAGGGAAGGAGCGCCATTTGGAATGCAGACTTAGATGGAATGGTCTGCAGGCGTCACATTGCGTTTGCAGAGCCCCTAATGTACCTAAACAGTAGAAACCCCCCACAAGTGACACCATTTTGGAAAGTAGACCCCCTAAGGAACTCATCTTGATGTGTTGTGAGAGCTTTGAACCCCCAAGTATTTCACTACAGTTTATAACGCAGAGCCATGCAAATAAAAAATATTTTTTTTTCCACAAAAATTATATTTTAGCCCCCAGTTTTGTATTTTTCCAAGGTTAGCAGGAGAAATTGGACCCTAAATGTTGTTGTCCAATTTGTCCTGAGTACGCTGATACCCGATATGTGGGGGGGAACCACCGTTTGGGCGCATGGGAGGGCTCGGAAGGGAAGGAGCATCATTTGGAATGCAGACTTAGATGGATTGGTCTGCAGGCGTCACATTGCGTTTGCAGAGCCCCTAATGTACCTAAACAGTAGAAACCCCCCACAAGTGACCCCATATTGGAAACTAGACCCCTCAATGAACTTATCTAGATGTGTTGTGAGAACTTTGAACCCCCAAGTGTTTCACTACAGTTTATAACGCAGAGCCGTGAAAATAAAAAATCTTTTTGTTTTCCCACAAAAATTATTTTTTAGCCCCCAGTTTTGTATTTTCCCAAGGGTAACAGGAGAAATTGGTCCACAAAAGTTGTTGTCCAATTTGTCCTGAGTACGCTGATACCCGATATGTGGGGGGGAACCACCGTTTGGGCGCATGGGAGGGCTCGGAAGGGAAGGAGCATCATTTGGAATGCAGACTTAGATGGATTGGTCTGCAGGCATCACATTGCGTTTGCAGAGCCCCTAATGTACCTAAACAGTAGAAACCCCCCACAAGTGACCCCATATTGGAAACTAGACCCCTCAATGAACTTATCTAGATGTGTTGTGAGAACTTTGAACCCCCAAGTGTTTCACTACAGTTTATAACGCAGAGCCGTGAAAATAAAAAATCTTTTTGTTTTCCCACAAAAATTATTTTTTAGCCCCCAGTTTTGTATTTTCCCAAGGGTAACAGGAGAAATTGGTCCACAAAAGTTGTTGTCCAATTTGTCCTGAGTACGCTGATACCCCATATGTTGGGGTAAACCCCTGTTTGGGCACACAGGAGAGCTCGGAAGGGAAGGAGCACTGTTTTACTTTTTCAACGCAGAATTGGCTGGAATTGAGATCGGACGCCATGTCGTGTTTGGAGAGCCCCTGATGTGCCGAAACAGTGGAAACCCCCCAATTATAACTGAAACCCTAATCTAAACACACCCCTAACCCTAATTCCAACGGTAACCCTAACCACACCTCTAACCCTGACACACCCCTAACCCTAATCCCAACCCTATTCCCAACTGTAAATGTAATCTAAACCCTAACCCTAACTTTAGCCCCAACCCTAACTGTAGCCCCAACCCTAACCCTAACCCTAATCCTAGCCCTAACCCTAGCCCTAACCCTAGCCCTAACCCTAGCCCTAACCCTAGCCCTAACCCTAGCCCTAGCCCTAGCCCTAACCCTAGCCCTAACCCTAGCCCTAACCCTAGCCCTAACCCTAGCCCTAACCCTAGCCCTAACCCTAGCCCTAGCCCTAACCCTAGCCCTAACCCTAGCCCTAATGGGAAAATGGAAATAAATACATTTTTTTTTATTTTTCCCTAACTAAGGGGGTGATGAAGGGGGGTTTGATTTACTTTTATAGCGAGTTTTTTAGCGGATTTTTATGATTGGCAGCCGTCACACACTGAAAGACCCTTTTTATTGCAAAAAATATTTTTTGCAATACCACATTTTGAGAGCTATAATTTTTCCATATTTTGGTCCACAGAGTCATGTGAGGTCTTGTTTTTTGCGGGACGAGTTGACGTTTTTATTGAAAACATTTTTGGGCACGTGACATTTTTTTATCGCTTTTTATTCCGATTTTTGTGAGGAAGAATGACCAAAAGCCAGCTATTCATGAATTTCTATTGGGGGAGGCGTTTATACCGTTCCGCGTTTGGTAAAATTGATAAATCAGTTTTATTCTTCGGGTCAGTACGATTACAGCGATACCTCATTTATATCATTTTTTTATGGTTTGGTGCTTTTATACGATAAAAACTATTTTACAGAAAAAATAATTATTTTTGCATCGCTTTATTCTCAGGACTATAACTTTTTTATTTTTTTGCTGATGATGCTGTATGGCGGCTCTTTTTTTGCGGGACAATATGACGCTTTCAGCGGTACCATGGTTATTTATATCTGTCCTTTTGATCGCGTGTTATTCCACTTTTTGTTCGGCGGTATGATAATAAAGCGTTGTTTTTTGCCTCGTTTTTTTTTTTTTTTTCTTACGGTGTTTACTGAAGGGGTTAACTAGTGGGCCAGTTTTATAGGTCGGGCCGTTACGGACGCGGCGATACTAAATATGTGTACTTTTATTGGTTTTTTTTTTTATTTAGATGAAGAAATGTATTTATGGGAATAATATTTTTTTTTTTTTTTCATTATTTTGGAATATTTTTTTTTTTTTTTTTTACACATTTGGAAATTTTTTTTTTTACTTTTTTACTTTGTCCCAGGGGGGGACATCACAGATCAGTGATCTGACAGTTTGCACAGCACTCTGTCAGATCACTGATCTGATAGGAGTGCAGGCTGCTTCACAGTGCCTGCTCTGAGCAGGCTCTGTGAAGCCACCTCCCTCCCTGCAGGACCCGGATCCGCGGCCATCTTGGATCCGGGGCTCGAGCAGGGAGGGAGGTGAGGAGACCCTCGCAGCAACGCGATCACATCGCGTTGCTGCGGGGGGCTCAGGGAAGCCCGCAGGGAGCCCCCTCCCTGCGCGGTGCTTCCCTGTACCGCCGGCACATCGCGATCATCTTTGATCGCGGTGTGCCAGGGGTTAATGTGCCGGGGGCGGTCCGTGACCGCTCCTGGCACATAGTGCCGGATGTCAGCTGCGATAAGCAGCTGACACCCGGCCGCGATCGGCCGCGCTCCCCCCGTGAGCGCGGCCGATCGGCTATGACGTACTATCCCGTCCAGGGTCAGATAAGCCCAGGGCACCTCGACGGGATAGTACGTCTAAGGTCACAGAGGGGTTAAATTTACCTGCATGCATTTTCAATAAAGGCTCGTAACTTATAAGGACTGGTGAGTGCACTTCTATTTTTTCTGTTCATGGATGTTCGTAATTAGAGTAAGAGTTTAAGAATTACCGCTCTTTAATATGTAGCTGACTCTTTTTCAAGGAACCAAAAGCAATTGGACAATTATCTCAAAAGCTCTATTGGGCTGCATGGGCTATTCCCTCATTAACCCATCATCAGTTAAGCAGGTAAAAGGTCTGGAGCTGATTCCAGGAGTGGCATTTGCATTTGGAAGCTGTTGCTGTGAACCCTCAACATGCGGCCAAAGGAGTTCTCAATAGAAGAGAAACATACTCTTATTATGCTGAAAAAAAGAAGTAATCAGAGAGATAGCATAAGTGTTAGGAGTGGCCACATCAACAGTTTGGTATATTCTGCAAAAACAAAAGAGCGCATTGGTGAGCTTGGGAACTGAAAAAGGTCTGGAGGTCCACAAAAAAAAAACCAACAGTAGTAGATGATCACAGAACCCTTTCTGCCCAAGTGAAGAACACTCTCCAGGAAGTAGGTGTTTCAATATCTAAGTCTACTATAAAGAGAAGACTTCATGAGAGCAAATACAGAGGGTTTACCACAACAGGTGCAAACCATTAATCAGCCTTAAAAATAGGCCAGATTAGACTGTGCCAAAAAACATCACAAGAAGCCATCACAGTTCTGGAAAACCATCCCTTGCACAGAAGAAACTAAGATCAGCCTGTACCAAAATCATGGGAAGAAGAAAGTCTGCAGAAGGCTTGGAACTGCTCATGATCCAAAGCACAACACACGCTCTGTAAAACATGGTGGGGGCAGTGTGATAACACGGGTATGCATGGCTTCCAATGGCACTGGGTCACTAGTGTTTATTGATGATGATGATGATGATGTGACTGAAGATAGAAGCAGCGGATGAATTCTGAAGTGTACAGGACAAAACTTCCTGCTCAGATTCAACCAAATGCAACAAGGATTATTGGATAGCGCCTCACAGTTCAGATTGACAATGACCCAAAACATACTGCAAAAGCAACCCAGGAGTTTTTTAAGGCAAAGAAGTGGAATATTATGCAATGACCGAGTCCGTCACCAGATCTCAACCCCATCGAGCAGCGTTTCACATGCTTAAGACAAAAAATAAGTCAGAAAAACCTACAAACAAGCAACAACTGAAGTCAGCTGCAATAAAGGCCGGCAAAGCATCACAAAGGAGGAAACCCAGCGTCTGGGTCCATGGCTTCCAGTCTTCAGGCCGTCATTGACTTCAAAGAACTGTCTTCAAAGTATTAAAAATGAGCATTTTATTTATGGTAAACTTATCTTGTCAAATTACTTTTGAGCCCCAGAAATGAGGAGGCTTTGTAGAAAAATGGTTGCAATTCCTAAATGTTTCACGGGATATTTTTGTTCAACCCTTTTAATTAAACCTGAAAGTCTCCACTTCAATTGCATCTCAGGTGTTTCATTTTGAATAAAAAATAATGGCCTGCAGAGCTGAAATCATGAAGATTCAGCCAGTGTCCAAATATTTCTGGACCTGACTTTATGTGGCTCTATTCTGTGACCTTTATTCTTAAAGTTAACAGAGTTATCCCCTACTAATTCGCTATAACACATCCTAACACTTGTAATACCAGACAGTGCCATGTGACAGGGACATGGAGGGATGCCAGAGCTACAGGCTTTTCTGTAGAAATGCTCAGGATTTCAAGATACTGAATAAGGATGTATGTCTACTGCAGTCCTCATATAATAATCATTTTACATCAGCAGAACACATGGGTTAGACCTGTCAATCAACTTGACCAGGGAATGGACAATCCGGCCAGGACCTGCATCGGACTAGTCATGTCTCTTATTGCTTTCCAAACCATGTTTCCTCTGAAATGCAGCAACATTTCAGAGAAATTGTGCAGCCAGGCCGCAAGACTTATGGTTCGGGCAGCATGAACATAATGGCAGATGGCCTTTAACAACAATAGGAAGCCCAGGACTAGCAGGAATCATATTTGACTACTGATACAAGATCATTCTTAAGGCCCCTTCACACTCAGCGACGCTGCAGCGATTCCGACAACGATCCGGATCGCTGCAGCGTCGCTGTTTGGTCGCTGGAGAGCTGTCACACAGACCACTCTCCAGCGACCAACGGTGCCGGTAACCAGGGTAAACATCGGGTTACTAAGCGCAGCTTAGTAACCCGATGTTTACCCTGGTTACCATCGTTAAAGTAAAAAAACAACCACTACATACTTACCTTCCGCTGTCTGTCCCCGGCGCTGGGCTTCTCTGCTCTGGCTGTGAGCACAGCGGCCGGAAAGCAGAGCGGTGACGTCACCGCTCTGCTTTCCGGCTGCCCGGCACTCACAGCCAGAGCAGAGAAGCAGAGCGCCGGGGACAGACAGCGGTAGGTAAGTATGTAGTGTTTGTTTTTTTACTTTAACGATGGTAACCAGGGTAAACATCGGGTTACTAAGCGCGGCCCTGCGCTTAGTAACCCGATGTTTACCCTGGTTACCAGCGAAGACATCGCTGAATCAGTGTCACACACGCCGATTCAGCGATGTCAGCGGGACGTCCAGCGACGAAACAAAGTTCTGGACTTTCTTCCCCGACTAGCGATATCACAGCAGGGGCCTGATCGCTGCTGCGTGTCACACTGGACGATATCGCTAGCCAGGACGCTGCAACGTCACGGATCGCTAGCGATATCGTCCAGTGTGACGGTACCTTTATTCACTTTACTCCCAACCTTGGTGTGAGAAAATGAACTTTGTTCTCTGCCGTCTTGCATACAATCAGAGCACTCAAAGAGGTGGTGATTTATTATCAGTGGCCGCCATTTATACACACCATCCGCAAACAAGGGAAAAAAATGCCCAAGGCCAACAGGCTGATCTCAGTCTAGATTGAGACTATCAGTATCGGCAATCCGTCTCTTGAAAGGCTTGTTCATTAACATGTAATCGTGGATCATTCCTGTGTTTAGAGGGGATCTGGACCCGCCTGTTTAACATGTGGTGTATTTTTTGAGACACAACACTTGGCGCATCCTCAAATGTTATCTCACGTCATCAAATTATTTTCCTTTCTTGGGTACATAGTAATATATTCAAGGCATCTGAGTGCATAGTGCAAACAGAATTAATGCTCTCCCCTGTATATGATGCATTACATTGCCATATATCTTGTGATTGATGTTTGCTGTGAATACTTTGCGGCTAATGTACATGCCAATAATTGTTTAACATTAACGATGATGAATTGAAGAGAGTCATATACGCAGAGATGTGGTTATCATTAGGCAAAACCTCCAATATTAGAATCATAAGGTTGTCTCCTAGCAAAAAAAAAAACAGAAATGGGTTTTATCTACTTGTACACTGCCCATAGTGTGGCGCCCCAGGGTCCTGGTCGCCACAGTAGCATTGCTTTCCTTACAGGGAGAGTGATGTTACGCTTGAAGGCAACAAGGGATAACTGTAACCAGGTACCACAAACATGCAACACATTCACACTCCAGGCCACCAGGGGGAGCTTTTGATCCTATTTACTAGGTAACTATATATATATATATATATATATATATATATATATATATATATATATATATATAGTAGTCTGTAGGGAGGGTCAGTCAGTTCTTGGCAGGAAACAGACTGGAACAGTCTGAGGCAGAGGAGGGTTTACGGAGCTGTGTAGCCACAGTGCAGCACTTCCTGGAAAGAGACATTCAGAAAGCCAAATACATTGCAGTGAACGTGCAGGAGCGCAAAGCACAGGAGAGGATACCAGAGGGAGACCAGCCCCGAGCAGGCTGCCTCCTGAGGCGCAGAGACCGTTAGTCGGAACACCGAGGATCGTAAAGCTCTCCACGACTTACATCAGAGACCGGCAGGACAGCTGAATTCCACGTTCCCTGTCCGTCTTAGTACCCAGGAGGCACGGTGTCACCCTTAGAGGCTGGGGCGTGATAGAGTCCCTATAAACCGCCTCAAGTCACCAGTCATACGGGTCGTGTCCTATCCTATACGGGGAACAGAGAGAGAACATCTGTGAGGACCTTATGTGAAGCCATAGGCAGTAAGGGACTACAACACCATGGCGCTAGAGGAAGGCTTTGATTTCCACCTGGGTAAGGGGACTCCTAACTTGCCTCCTACCTGCCCTGTGATCTGGTACCCTGGATTGTGGCTGCCTGAAGACTTTAGTGAACAAGGTAAAAAGACTGCAAACCTGTGTCCTTGTCTTTACTGCGCCATTCACCATCTTCCATCTACACACCGGGAGCCCTGGGGATACACTTCACCTGTGAGAAGTTATACCATCTAGCTGCCATAATATCACCCCAGAGGACCCCTTAAAGCAGCGTCGGTCCCCGCTGACCGAATACCACAGGTGGCATCACGAACATAAACTTTATTCCTTTTAAAGACTTTTCCCTTTTAACGTTGATGCCCAGGGCCACGGACCGGGTCGCAGCCACCGTGACATCCCCCTGTGAACACAGGACCCGGTACCGAGTACCCCACGGCCCTGTGGGCGCGTCACATAGTCTTTAAACATTCAAACAGTCCACACTTTACACAGAACTAACGTTCTGAAATATCAACACATGGTAAGCTGCATGCACAAGATTGTGCAGCTGCAGGAATGGAGAGCCATCTGTCAGACACAGCCAGACTCCACAAAGAGAAGACAGAAAGGTTTATTACCATCTCTGCCTTCCTGATTGCTATATACACTGCTCTGAACAGTCACAGTGCTTTATGCCCCACGCCCAGCGATCACATGCTGAGTATAGAGAAGGAACAGGAGCTTTTGTTTTCTAGGAGATCCAGCGATCTTTGCCATGTAGCCTGGAGGATGAATTTTCCCTTTAACTAGGCCTGAAGTATCAGCCTCAGTTACAATGAAAATCAGCATAAAAAATGTATTAATATTTTAACGAACGGTGACTGAAGCCATACTAGCCACACCTCTATGACTAGAGCTGCCGAGAAGAATACAGTTCATTTCCTCCTGGTAGCCAGGCTTTCAGTGAGGCAGCAACATGGCGTCAGAACTCTATTAACCTACAGATTAACACCATACATGCTGTTTAATAGCATTTATTCACATAAAAGGATCCATTTAGACGTAAAACCTGGGCAGTGCATGTCTCAAAGACCACCAAAAAGACTTCATGCACTTAGTAGTGCATAAGTTTGCCCTATTGACATATAGTCATACCATTCCATCCCTTTATACATACATTTTAAATTCATTTTAGCTGTTCCACAAATGAATGTGTAACTTTTTTTTATCCAAAAAAGACTATAACTTATTGTTAAAGGGAATCTGTCAGCAGGTTTTTGCTTTGTAATCTGACCATAGCATGATGGAGGGACAGAGACCCTGATTCCAGCGATGTATCACTTCATTAAGTGGTTTCCTCACTTATGATAGAGTCAGTTTTCTCCACTGTAGAACTCAGAATGTTGAGCTATGTATAACACGGAATACACTGCTGATTCACAGCTTTCTGTGCACAATGTCTATTGACAAAAAACTGATATCCAGTGGTGGGGGTGTCGTTGGACCAGCAGGCAAAAGGCAGCTTGTCCTGTAATGATAATCTCCTGCTGATAAAACAATGATTGCATTAAAACAGCAAAACACAGCCTAGTAAGGAACACATAGCTGGAATCAAGGTCTCTGCCCATATGTCATGCTACAATTAGATTACATAGCAAACACCTGCTGACAGATTCACTTTAACCACTTTACCCCCCAAGCCTGCTTTCACCTTCATGACCAGGCCAAATTGTGCAATTCTGACCACTGTCATTTTATGGCGTTATAATGATCACTGATGTGCATCAGTGGTCAGAGGTCAACGGCTGTAGGACACATGCACCGATGTGCTGCAAAAAGGGGATACAAAAATAGACAGGGACAAAGAAAAGTCCTTGCCAAGAGCGCGCACAGACGCTGATCAGTGATGTATGTCTGATTAGCGGTCGTAGGACGCGCACACGGAATGGTTCACCGGGGGAGTACAAAATAAACAGGGGCAAAAAAATGTTATGGAAAACAGCGAACTTGAGCAGTGTGGATCAGTCATTTGTGCCACTGATCAGCACCAGGCGGCTGCAGGACACACAAAAAAGAAAAAAGCTTTAAAAAAGAGTGATCAAGTACTGATCAGCGCTCAGCGTCAGAAAGGGGGCTGGAGGTTAGAGGAGAGAAGAGGTGAAAAGGAGGGAGAGGGGAATTGGGGTGGATTAGGAAAGATCAGGAATGGATCAGTAGCATCTTCATCTTCTTCTGCAGCATCATCAGCACCAGCAGAAGTGATGGCACAGGCTTCAAAGGTCTGTGGCACCTCAAGGCCCAGCACAGCGTGACAGAGTGACACAGTGACCTCTCTGTACACGTCCACAGCTAGAATGAGGACGTACAGGGTGGTCACTATGGGGTCAGATCATGTCTTTGCACTCTGACTAGAAAAAGGTGTGGGAAGAAACCTCCAGCGATGAAATCAAGAAGGACAATGATCTTTTTTGTAAAAAAAAAAAAAAAAAAAAAAGAACTTTTATTTGTTACAGTAGTACATTAAAAAAGACAAGGATCCTGGTCACCACAACCTGGGATGAGCAACCAACATATTTCAGCTAAGAGCATTAATCGCGGTATGTAACACCCTGTACTGAACCGGTTTCTAATATAGATCACAAGTTAGTTCTGCACAGCTGCGAGCTAATGGAGATAACAAAACACCTGAAAAATTAACTCAATAAAGAGCCACAAAAATTTAAGACATAGAGTTGGAAGAAAATAAACACATACAGTATATCATACATAAATATACAAAGACTGTATGAAAAGAAAGAAAAATATATATATATATATTTTTTCCTTACTAAAATAATATGTTTAGTATACCAAGACAAATAGAAAAATTCATTAGACCTAATTGTATTGTAAAATAAGATCTTGTTGCAGATTCATACCGTCGAGGACTCTGGTCTGTAACTTAAAAATACAAAAAGATTCTCGGTTCAACAATTTTTGCCTTAAATCACCTCCTCTCCTAGGTCTGTACACTTTTTCTATACCATAGAATTTTAGGGAGCTGATATTACTCTGATTGGTGCGATCAATGTCTTCGTCCAATTGCTGACACTATGGTTGCTAGGCTACAGCCTATGATCCGTGCTCTTGCAGCACCAATCATAGGCTGGACATCAGTGTTTCAGGAAATGTCATTGCCTGAAACACTGAAAACGCTGTGATTGGCTGTCCTCTTGGGCTATCTGCACAAAAGCTGTTCCTCTCAGCATGTCCACATGGACTTTTCCTCTCTGAACCCTGTTCACACAAGTACTATGCAGATGATCAGGTTTTTCAATACATCAGATAGGGATTGCATACATCAGTTAGGACTGCTCTGATATGGGTATACCTTGACGTTTGGTGGAGCAGCTTAGTATACATTTTTTGCAAAAAACGTATCAACCAAATACCCTGTTTTTTAACATCTTTTTACTAACACTTGCGGATTACTGTTATTTTTTGAAACTGAGTGTTTTTGGTTCTACTATTCTCTTTTGTGTCTTCAAGTTTCTTGGCGGTGTGTGAGCATGTTCCTACAGACTTCACTGTGCAAGTAGCCCATGTGTTCCTGTTTCCGTCTTTAAGCTTCGGTATATGCTGTATATAGACTATATATATAGCCTGAGACATAGGATCTAGTGACCAGTGTACAGTTATGGGTAATTTGTAAAGGCATTTGATGAGGGTCGAAGGAATAAAAAGCAACATTAATGGGGCCTATTCTCCTAGGATAATGGTGGTTATGGTGCAGCACAAAACCAGAGGGTGCTACCAAAAACAAAGCAAAAAGTTCATGTTAGTCCCTTTTTGAAAGACTCCTAACACATGTGTCTAAATGCTCCCATTGGAACCTGATCAAATTATTATAATTTGACATTAATTTTATTATTCCCATTGTACAAAACCCTAACCATGACATACAAAGCCATCCACAACCTGTCTCCTCCATACATCTGTGACCTCGTCTCCCAGTACTTTCCTACACGCAACCTCCGATCCTCACAAGATCTCCTTCTCTACTCCCCTCTTATCTCCTCTTCCCACAATCGCATACAAGATTTCTCTCGCGCATCACCTTTACTCTGAAACTCTCTACTACAACACATCAGACTCTCACCTACCATCGAAACCTTCAAAAAGAGCCTGAAGACCCACCTCTTCCGACAAGCCTACAACCTGCAGTAACCACCGATTGACCAAACCGCTGCACGACCAGCTCTATCCTCACCTACTGTATTCTCACCCATCCCTTGTAGATTGTGAGCCCTCGCGGGCAGGGTCCTCATTCCTCCTGTACCAGTTATGACTTGTATTGTTTAAGATTATTGTACTTGTTTTATTATGTATACCCCTCCTCACATGTAAAGCGCCATGGAATAAATGGCGCTATAACAATAAATAATAATAATAAATAATAATAATAACTAATAAAATATGGAATTGTTGATTTTTGCAATTTTTAAGATAACTTACAAGTTAATGTTCCATTTATAGTATATTATATCCTTTAACTAGTTAATTTCTTGATATTCGTCATATATGTAATTCATCAGCAGTTAATCCAATGTAACTGCTTACGCAATAGCTAAAAGGATGAAAAAATGGCCTTGAAGCATTTGTGTCAGAAGAATGAAACAGAAAATGGACAAATCCGTAGTGAAGTCTAAACGAATATGACGGAGATAAGACTACGTGACTCCTCTTTGCCTGTTCCTGATAGAAGAGGACATTTTAGTAAACTGGCAATTAGGAAATTCCTTGGAATACAGAGATAATATTAAACTCCATATTTACCAGACAATACAAAGACTTACGTGTCTCACCATGTGCTTGAGAGTGGAACTAAGCCGTAAAATGAAAACATAACCTGAGATTCTCTTTTGTTGTGGATTGCGGAAGAAGTTTCCGTCTTCATATCCCACGAGCTGTCACATTTATTGTTTGACAGGCACCATCTTTGACAATTAAGTGACAGGAGTTAATAGAAAACATTTTAAACCCCGTGATGCATGACAGAGCTGTTTATAGTCGCGTCATGCTTGACTCTACCGTGAAAATGTAAAGATTTATTTTGGATATTTAATATGTAAATTATCATACACAGAAATATCACACACAGCTTTAATGGCCTGGAATTCCTGATCTAATGCTCCATCATATTTATGCAACTGCTTTGTGGTTTCATAAATATGGAATGGAATGTTTCCAAATATCCCAGTGATTCTGAGTTTGTTTTTTTCATGACACATTGCACTTTATGTTAGTGGTAAATTTAGGTCAATAGATTTTTCTTTTATTTATAAAAATATCAGAAATGTGAGAAAAATTTCCAAAAATTTGCAATTTTCAAACTAATTATCCCTTTAATCCAGATAGTACACAAAATGAGAATGCTTGGTCTGGGGGAAAATGTGTGTAAATGGGTTAGTAACTGGCTTAGTGATAGAAAGCAGAGGGTGGTTATAAATGGTATAGTCTCTAACTGGGTCGCTGTGACCAGTGGGGTACCGCAGGGGTCGGTATTGGGACCTGTTCTCTTCAACATATTCATTAATGATCTGGTAGAAGGTTTACACAGTAAAATATCGATATTTGCAGATGATACAAAACTATGTAAAGCAGTTAATACAAGAGAAGATAGTATTCTGCTACAGATGGATCTGGATAAGTTGGAAACTTGGGCTGAAAGGTGGCAGATGAGGTTTAACAATGATAAATGTAAGGTTATACACATGGGAAGAGGGAATCAATATCACCATTACACACTGAACGGGAAACCACTGGGTAAATCTGACAGGGAGAAGGACTTGGGGATCCTAGTTAATGATAAACTTACCTGGAGCAGAGGTCTGGATACACATGATGAGAGCTTTATACTGCCTCTGTACAAATCCCTAGTTAGACCGTACATGGAGTACTGTGTCCAGTTTTGGGCACCGGTGCTCAGGAAGGATATAATGGAACTAGAGAGAGTACAAAGGAGGGCAACAAAATTAATAAAGGGGATGGGAGAACTACAATACCCAGATAGATTAGCGAAATTAGGATTATTTAGTCTAGAAAAAAGATATCTTTGTGTGGAAACTTCCTGAAGAAGAAGCCATGAGCTTCGAAACGCGTTGAATAAACCACCCAAACATCTTACAAGTATATCTGGATCTATTATTTGTCGCAGCAGCGCGGATGTAATCCACATTTCATTTATTATAACGAAACTTATAATTGTAGCAGTCATTTTTCATTTTTTCAAGGAAATTTACAAAACTTTTTTTTTTAGGGAACTTTTCAGATTTGATGTGACTTTGGAGGACAAATATATTTGAAAATCTCAAAAAGTGAGACCATTTTAAAAACAGAACCCCTCAACATACCCAAAACAGCTGTCAGGTAGTTTATTAACTCTTCAGGTGCTTTTCAAGAATTGATGTAAAATAGCATGACAGTTAGTGATGAGCGAGTGTGCTCGTTATTCGATTTTTCCGAGCATGCTCAGGTGATCTCCGAGTATTTTCGGCGTGCTCGGAGATTTGGTTTGTGTCCCCGCAGCTGCATGATTTGCGGCTGCTAGACAGCCTGAACATATGTGGGGATTCCCTAACAAACAGGAAATCCCCACATGTATTCAGGCTGTCATGCAGCTGCGGTGACACAAACTAAATCTCCGAGCATGCCGAAATACTCGGAGATCAACCGAGCATGCTCGTAAATGTCGAGTAACGAGTATACTCGCTCATCACTAATGACAGTATGTTCGGACATGCCTCATTGGCAAAAGAATGGTGATTTATTTGCAGGAAGAATAACTGAGGTATTGAACAACATAAATTTGGCAAAAGATGTTGCAAATTATTATTGAATAGGGATTATGGACATGCACATAGGATCTCGTAATGGATGTCTGTTACCCACAAGCATAAATTAAACTACTAATATAGTTAAATAGGGGAATTAGCCCTATAAAAAGAATCACACCTGCAGTTTAAATGTCAGTGTTTTAGTAGCTGAAAAAAGCATTTTATTTCATATGCAAAAGAGGCATCTCCAGGGCACCATTGGCTTAACGAACTGTATTTTTTCGCCTCCCCTTAATTTGCATCCTGAGCACTTCCCCTTTTCATAATTGGCGGCTCTCACTTACCCAAAGCGAGCGCTACCTTAATTCAATCTGTTATACTAAAACACTGAAGTCTGTACTACAGATAAGACTATTATGAGGGCTATATATATATATATACTCCCTTTAAATCGTCCGTCACATAGTTTTTTCTATGTTTTTTAAATGCTTGTAGATACGCTACATTTAATTGGTGGTGTTTTTTGTGTTTGTTTATATTTTCAAAATCCTGTAGAATAGCGTTAAAATAAAAAGTCATGATTTGAACATGCTAATTTGAAAGTAAAAATACCACTGACCCAAAATGTCATAAAATGCTTTAAAAAACAACAACAAAACATTGTGTTGGTAGACTTCAATATTTCATTATAGATTTTAAAGAATTACTAATAAGAATGCCACAAAAATATACTCTATGTGATTTCAGTTTTTAAATTGTTGTTCAAGCAAGCCTGTCTGCTCCTTTGTCTATACGTTGGCTGACAGACATGAATTTTGGTTTAGCTTTTACAATAAAACATTAACCCATAGGCATAATCACTACAGGGCAAGGTAAGAAGCTTATAGGGTAAACCATAACCAAAAGTGGAGCTTGGGAATGTGGAATTTGGTGGTGATATTGCTGTAAAGAGATGGACAGATTGCCTACATTTCCCCCTTGAAGAATAAGTGTGTTATCGTAATGTGTAGTGTGAATTGTGCTATATGTTAAGGGTGTTATTGATGTGTGTTGTTCAACAGTAGGGAAAGTGAGAGTTAATGGTTGAGACTAGCCCAGAGTGGGAGGGGCCAAACTGAAGGGAGAGAGACAATTTCCTGTCAGAACATCAGAAAGAACCATAGTTTACGTAGAATGCAGACCTAAGGTCTGATCAGTAAACAGTGCCGCATGACGTGGGTTTCCTTAAGGCCCCGTCACACATAGCGAGATCGCTAGCGAGATCGCTGCTGAGTCACAAGTTTTGTGACGCAACAGCGATCTCAGTAGCAATCTCGCTATGTGTGACACGTACCAGCGATCAGCCCCCTGCTGTGAGATCGCTGGTCGGAATGGCCTGGGCCATTTTTTGATCGTTGAGGTCCCGCTGACATCGCTGAATCAGCGTGTGTGACGCCGATTCAGCGATGTCTTTGCTGGTAACCAGGGTAAACATCGGGTAACTAAGCGCAGGGCCGCGCTTAGTAACCCGATGTTTACCCTGGTTACCATCCTAAAAGTAAAAAAACAAACGCTACATACTTACCTATCGCTGTCTGTCCCCGGCGCTGTGCTCCTCTGGTCTGGCTGTGAGCGCCGGTCAGCCGGAAAGCAGAGCGGTGACGTCACCGCTCTACTTTCCGGCCGCTGTGCTCACAGCCAGAGCAGAGAAGCAGAGCACCGAGGACAGACAGCGATAGGTAAGTATGTAGCGTTTGTTTTTTTTTACTTTAACGATGGTAACCAGGGTAAACATCGGGTTACTAAGCGCGGCCCTGCGCTTAGTTACCCAATGTTTACCCTGGTTACCGGGGACCTCGGGATCGTTGGTCGCTGGAGAGCTGTCTGTGTGACAGCTCTCCAGCGACCAAACAGCGACGCTGCAGTGATCCGGATCGTTGTCGGTATCGCTGCAGCGTCGCTATGTGTGACGGGGCCTTTACAGTGAGAGGAGATCAAGAAAAAGAGATAGTGAGATCCTAGCAGAAATTGGAAGAGAAGTGAGCAAATAGAATGATCGATCGGAAATGAGTCTTGGGTCAGGAAGCCTAATAGTACGGCCTAGCGTTTATAACTCGTAGAGGTAACGAGCCTAGATGGGACAGAGTATGTAAGACAAAGAGAGAGACCTGGGCAGGAGTTCCAGAGAGTCAGAGGCAGAGAAGATAAGTACCGGCCATACTGGCAATACAGTTCCCTAGAAGGGAAAGAAGACGTAAAACTGCCGGTTGAGAATAGAACTCTTGCTACCTGGTCTGTAGCTGGGCTGCGGTGAAGTACAAAGGAACAGTGAAAGTAAAGACCAAGCAAGTAAAAGAAGGGAATTGAAACTGTGTGTGTAAAATAATCTGTATTGTGAAGGAAACAGTAAACAAGTTATGTACCCACTATCTACTGTATGTAATCCTCTCCAATTTATCATTGACTAAAAATTTTTGTTTTGATTGGTGGTCTCCCTCATTGAACTGTCAAACATCTGGTCCTGTCTAACCAAAGTCATCGGATACATGCGGCCTGCAAGAGCATAACACCCCAATAGCACAAGTCCACACACCCAGCCAGGACCCCACCATCATGTAACGTTCCGGGGCGTAAGAGATGAGTACCTCGCCCACAGCTACATCCCCATGCCATGTTACATTGTGACACCAGAACAGCTTCTTTCATTAATCATAGTAGGAAGTTTCATTGTTTTATACTTTAATCACAGTAAAATATTTTGCAAAGGAGACCAACTTTAGTTTACATCATTTACATACTAATTTAAAGGGGTTATTTACTACTCAGACAACCCCTTCTCAATCACTATGATGGAAGGAGTGGACCGTGAAGCAGCCACTGACTGGCCACAGGGATTGCATCACACAGTAATGTAACGCAAGCTCTGGGAGAGCCAGTGCTGACACAGCTGCAATGGTGTTGGCACCAGAAGTGAGTATAGGTGTTATTATTAACCTTGGAGGAAACATAGTGATTGGGAAATGGTTGGCCGCTACTTTAAGTGTAGGATCTGATCTACTTGGTTAGAAACTGTTAATACCTTTGTGCTTGAAAGAAATGCAGCCTTATACAGATATTTGGCCCACATGCCAAGACCTGAGGCAAAGGTGGAAGAGAACGGGTAGAGCTGGGTTCACATGAGAGTGACTGCCCTGAACTTACAGTCTCCTAGACACATAAGGCTATAAGTTCGGGTCAGGAGACCTGAGGTCAGTCCAGGTATTGTAGTCCATACATGGACCGTGAAATACGCTCTTGTGTACCCAGCCTAAAAGTCACTTATTGAGTGCCTTGCGTAAAAATGTGTGATTTTTTATTGCCGCATGACCCTTCAAAATGACAATTTAATCTAACAAGTCACTTTTTGGGGACACAGACTTCTGCTCTCCATAACCCAATGTCCATATTGTGTCTCATTTATAATTTATATCTCTAGAGCGATCTATGTACATAATACCAGCAATATTCACTGCAGATTAAATTGCTTATGAAATCGTTGTGTGTCCTCTCTACGATGTGGACGAGACCTTTTATTTGGTGGCATCACATCTTTACGAAGGTAATCTATGTCATTTATCAATTGTTGTTTCTCAGAAAAATCTTGCAAAAACTGCTCCTATATAAAGCTGCCAATTCTTCACTGTAATATTTGCCAACACTTGGCTCGTTATAATCTCAGCTCAAACAAGCCCAAGCAAGTGAAATCCACGTCCCAGCTAAGACTTCCGTCTAATGTGAGCAACTTAGCTGTGAATTCATAGGACATTCGGAACTAGAGCCTCATTCACACGTCAGTCTTTCTCGTATTTGTTATAGGCATTTTTTCAAAGGTTAGGACAAGTATTCATTATAGTTTATATAGCTGTTCACACGCTCATGTTTTTTTACAATACCAAGCGGTCTGCGGGAAAAAAAAACGGAATCATAACTGATCTTGAACAGGCACAGATCAATATCGCTCATATAAGTCTGTAGATCAGGACAGCATGGATGCCATCCAGATGCGGTCAGTTTTTAAAAGTGCAAAAGGTAAAAAAGAAATATTTTTGCCAAGCACCTACCTACCTTCTTCCACCTGTCTCTGCCCCCTTTAGCTGCTGTAAAGCCAAAGCTGTCAATCATGGAACAAGTAACAGGAATTGCCAAGGATGCCAGTCAGCAAGAGCTTTCCCTGTAGCATGAGTGCCCATTTGACTCTTTATAGGTTCTTACATACAGATTTTTTTTTTTTTAAAGTATTTTTATTGTCATTTTAGGATGGTAAAATGACTTATTAGGTTCCCTTTATACACCATGTTAGTCAAAATACTCAGGTGGACCAGGAAAGAACTGACCTAGACTCTGCATGGTGGACAACATACTAGTTCCTATGATAGATGCTGCAGAGCTGAACCTCCCATTCAGCTATATCGACACTGGACCTTGATACTTTAATTTTTTTTTTTCTTTTGAAAACTAAATTTGCGGAATGGAAAAAAGTAATTACAGAACTATTTACTGATGGCATAACCTAAATATTTACATTCTTAAATCTTATACATAGGAAAGAATAATGTAAAGCAGATAAAGTGTGTATTTATATAATCCTGGAAACTCTTCTGCATTCTTCTAACAGCCGTCATCTCTGTTCTGTGCAGCCCAATAGGCTATGACTTGACGCGTGGAGGTCTTTCTGCTGTAGACATAGCTCCTAATATATGACATAAATGTAATCTCTCATTCCTCCTGATACATATCTGCTTAATGCAACCTTCATGTGGACCGTTCTAAGAGGGAATAAGCAGCAATGAAGTATCCAAGTGGAAGATTGTTTGGTTATTAAAGACAAATAAAAGCTCCGGATGAGGCTGGATTAATCCCCAGTTGAGCTAAATAGTTTCTTCCAAAAAAACAAAAAAAAACACATGAATCAGTTCCTGCCAAATTATCCAAACATGCCAATGTAACTAGCTATCTTTGGATTGCTGCCACAATTCTGAAGCTATGAAAGTTTCCCAGATGGATGTAAGCATTTCCTGGAGGTTTATGGCTTTTACTAAAAAGATATAGAAGTAAAACAAACTGGGATTTAATTCCATAGTAACTTTCACATTATATTCATTCTGGATTTTTAAGGAAAGACAGGATACAAGAAAAAACTTGAGAACTTCCCAAGAATATGACTATGAAAGGGGTTCTATGTTTTTCCCAAGGATGGCTGACATTATAGAGCATTCAGTGTGCCGTACATTTGTAATATACAAACTGTTGAAATTCGGTTCATGGCTGCAATCTTATAGGAAAGGCTGTGTTTATTTACAGTCATGTTCTTCAGCTTTTTATAGTCGGAGAGAAACATATTCCTAAATCTGGATGACGTTCTGTGGTCGGAACATCTACACACCTTAAAGGGGACCTGTCATGTTGAAAATAGTATTTGATCTTCATGTTATACAGTAGAGCAGGTGACGCTGATTAGATTGATACACAACTTTGTGCTAAAGCTTTAGCAAAACATTCATTTCATTCATTAAAATGTTTGATGCTTGTGTGCATATGAGTCTGGTGGGCAGTCCTATTCAGTGATTGATGGTCTTCCCTGTATGACTGCATGCAGAGATCCACCATCACAACTAGGACTGCCCACTGGACACCAGGGATGTCAGTGAATAAAATACAAGTTGTACTGAATCTCTTTGAACAAAACTATATATCAATCCGCTCAGCTCCTAATTGTCTATACTATGCTGATCAGACTGTATGTACAATGTGACATGTTCCCTTTAAATCCCAAGTCTGTAAAATGCTGAGGAATATTTTGGAACTATATAGGCAAGCATAATTTAAAAAAAAGTATTTGTTGGAGATAATACTTTAAGCAGCTCTAGGACCAGAAAAAAAACTAAGACCCTTGACGTTCAATATGTGTTCCTTTGTCATATAATAGTTCTTTAGATGTCTAAACACATTCAATGTAAGTCAATCAAACCCAAAAAATCTCAACAGGACCAGATAAATATCTAATGTGTACAAGGTTGTTGTAGGCCTTCTCTGGCAGCAGATGTCCAGGTGAAGAAGGAATCCAAAATGATCATATGTTCATAACAGAGATGAAATATGGCTGACTTTAAGCTGTTCTTTTCGATGCGATTTTTTTCTACAAATACAACAGTTGACTGAGCCAACAAAATATAAAAAATGTCCCATGTGCTTGTTAGTCATGTAGGGTATAAAGTACACATACAGCCATCTTATATACTGTATAATATATACATATATACTTTCAGCTCGCATGTACCATAACTACCATCTGAGTACTAGAACACTTAGGATATGGTTCCCAAATTCTATATTGAAATCAGCCATTGATTCGTTATGTGGATGTTTGTGTTCTTTTGGCACACCCACCCCAAAACTCCAAATGGTGTCAGTTTACTAATGATTCCACTTAGTAATTGTAAGGAGATGGAAATGCTGCCCATATTCCCCCTTGAAAAATAAATGTATTGTTGACGTGTAACGTGTACTGGGAATTATGTTATGGTGTTGATATTGTATTCTGCCCAGCAACAGGAAGACACGGACATTTAGAGTTAATGGTTGGGACTAGCCAGCGTAGTAGGGGATAAGCTCAAGGGACAAAATACATTTCCTGTTTAGAAAGGGCCAAGCGTGCGTAGAGAAAAGACCTAAGGTCTAATCAGTGCCGCATAATGTGGGTGATCATAATGAGAGAGGAGACACAGACAGGATAGCGAGATCCTGAGCAGAAAAGTAGAAGAGAAATGACTGAAAGAACAGAGTGATCGATCAGGGGACAGGTCCCGGGTTTGGATGCCTAGTACTATGGCCTGGAGTTTATAATTCACATAGGTAAAGGGCCAAAACAGGAAATAGTATGTTAGATGAAGAGAGTGCCCTGGGTGGGAGTTCCAGAGCGTAAGAGAAAGAAGGGATAAGTAACAGCTATAGTGCCAAAGTAGCTCCCATTGCAGAAAAGCACATGGAACTGCGGGTTGAGCACAGGACTCCTACAAACTGGAATGTAGTACTGAGCTGGGCTGTGGCAAAGTAAAGAGGAAAGTTGAAGATAGAGCACAATGGAGATAAGAGGAAAGAATCTGTGTGCATAAGAGATGAGTACCTCGCCCACGGTTACTGCCCCGTGGCACATTACATAGTCACCAAAGAAATAGCATGTTGTAGTGCAGAGCTATCCACATCTTGAAATAATGAGGCAGTGACCAAGGAAAGTTCAAAGCAAACGTGTTTAATGGCCCAAAAACTTACACAAAACAAAAAGCACACGGTGTCCTCCGGATCGCAGCCAGAGCGTCAAAAACATTTGTATCCGAGCCCGATTTCCATGGGTGATTGCACCGCCATGTCACACTGAGGGGTTCCAGGGGTTCGCTGCTCTTAGCTCTGTGTTACCTCACACAAGCCAGATGTTGCAGAGCCACATGCTCTACCACTTGCAAACAAAGACTGACACACCCAACCCTTTGCTGCAGGGTTTTTAAATGGAATCTGTGGCCATGGGCCACTTGCTAGAGCTGTCCTGTAGGGAGCAAACTGCAGCACTACCATCCTGTAATTCGCTCCAAAAATAAAAGGACAAGACGGATTTTCTTAAATTTGCCTTGGGCAAATAGCTTGCCCAAGACCAAACTTACTTTTATTTTGCACTGCAATCACAGCTATATCTGTGACTGTAATGCACTCCAGCGGTCTTAATATGCTTCTATGTGCATCCTGGGGGATACATAGTGGCCCTCGCATATAACATCTGTTACTGCCTCACAATGTCTATATGGTACTTTGTAAGATGATTTTAGGCAGAATCACAGATTTACCAAAAAGTTGCTAAAAAATTTAGCTCTCTGATTTCATAGTCTTCCTTTTGTTTTGCACAAATAATTTCTTGCTCAAATTCATGCTCAAAGTGAGGCAGCCAAACACAGTGGTTAAAGTCTTCCCTGTGAAAGTGCAATCTTTTGGGTAGCACTGCAATATGGAACAGTTCATGGCTGTTACACAATAAAGGCTTGTTCACACAACCGTATCTTCAGTCCAAATGATGTCCATAAAAACAACAGACCACACGTGGTCCAATGTTACTCAATGGGGCAGTGCAGATGAACGATATTTTTTCAGGTTCACACTGAGCACATGTGATAGACGTGACAGAGTCTGGAGACGCCGTGGAGAGCGATCTGCTGCCTGCAACATCCTTCAGCATGATTGCTTTGGCAGAGGGTCAGTAATGGTGTGGGGTGGCATTTCTTTGGAGGGCCGCACAGGCCTCCATGTGCTTGCCAGAGGTAGCCTGACTGCCATTAGGTACCGAGATGAGCTCCTCAGACCCCTTGTGAGACCATATGCTGGTGCGGTTGGCCCTGGGTTACTCCTAATGCAGAACAATGCCAGACCTCATGTGGCTGGAGTGTGTCAGCAGTTCCTGCAAGATGAAGGCATTGAAGCTATGGATTGGCCCGCTCGTTCCCCAGACCTGAATCCGATTAAACACATCTGTGACATCATGTCTCGCACCATCCACCAATGTCACGTTGCACCACAGAATGTCCAGGAGTTGGCGGATGCTTTAGTCCTGGTCTGGGAGGAGATCCCTCAGGAGACCATCCGCCGCCTCATCAGGAGCATGCCCAGGCATTGTAGGGAGGTCAAACATGGACATGGAGGCCACACACACTACTGAGCATCATATCCTTGTCTTGAGGCATTTTCACTGAAGTTGGATCAGCCTGTAACTTCATTTTCCACTTTGATTTTATTATTATTATTATTATTTATTTATATAGCACCATTAATTCCATGGTGCAGTACATGAGAAAGGGGTTACATACAGGGTTATAGATATCATTTACAGTACACAAATTTATGATGACAGACTGGTACAGAGGGGAGAGGTCCCTGTCCTTGCGGACTTACATTCTACGGGATACTGGGGAAGAGACAGAAGGTCGGGGATGCGGCAGCTCTGGTGGTAGTGAGGCGGCAGCTCGAGAGGTTGGTGAGGCGGCTGCTCGGGCGGTTGGTGAGGCGGCAGCTTGGGCGGTTGGTGAGGTGGCAGCTCGGGCAGTTGATGAGGCGGCAGCTTGGGCAGTTGGTGAGGCGGCAGAATGGTTAATGCAGGCTGTAGGCTTTCCTATTTTAAGCTTCATTCCAACTCCAGACCTCCGTGGGATATTAGTTGTGATTTACGTTGATAATTTTTAGGTTTCATTGTTCTCAACAAATTCCACTATGTAATGAATAAAGATTTACAACTGGAATGTTTAATTCAGTGATATCTTTCGACACAGTTGACCACTGCCTCCTACTGCAGATGCTCTCCTCCTTTGGCATCAAAGACCTCGCCCTATCCTGGATCGCCTCGTACCTTTCCAACCGCACATTCAGCGTCTCCCACTCCCATACTACCTCCTCATCCCACCCTCTCTCTGTTGGAGTCCCCCAAGGCTCTGTTCTAGGACCCCTACTCTTCTCAATCTATACACTTGGCTTGGGACAACTCATAAAGTCCCATGGATTCCAGTACCACCACTATGCTGACGACACTCAGATCTACCTCTCTGGCCCAGAGGTCACCGCTCTGCTGTCCAGAATCCCAGAGTGCCTATCAGCCATATCCTCCTTCTTCTCCTCTCGCTTCCTCAAACTCAATGTGGACAAATCTGAACTCATCATCTTTCCTCCATCCCACAAATCTTCCTTACTTGACCTATCTATCGCAGTCAATGACATCATGCTTTCCCCTGTACCCGAAGTCCGCTGCCTCGGAGTAACCCTCGACTCTGCCCTGTCCTTCAAACCACACATCCAAGCTCTTTCCACCTCCTGTCGCCTCCAGCTCAAAAATATCTCCAGGATCCGTCCTTTCCTCAACCCCCAATCTACTAAAATGCTTGTGCACGCCCTCATCATTTCCCGCCTTGACTACTGCAACATCCTTTTCTGTGGCCTCCCTGCTAACACCCTTGCACCTCTCCAGTCCATCCTTAACTCTGCTGCCCGACTAATCCATCTCTCTCCTCGCTACTCCTCCGCTTCCCCCCTCTGCAAATCTCTTCACTGGCTCCCATTCCCTCAGCGTATCCAGTTCAAATTGCTAATACTGACCTACAAAGCCATCCACAACCTGTCTCCTCCATATATCTCTGAACTAATCTCTCGATATCTTCCCTCACGTGACCTCCGGTCCTCCCAAGACCTCCTTCTCTCCTCCACACTTATTCGCTCCTCATCCAATCGCCTCCAAGACTTCTCCCGAATATCCCCCATCCTCTGGAACTCTCTGCCCCAACACGTCCGACTATCAACCACAGTCGGATCCTTCAGACGGAACCTGAAAACTCATCTCTTCAGGAAAGCCTACAGCCTGCACTGACACCGCTGCTGCCTCATCACTATCGAAGCTACCGCCTCACCAACACCGGAGCTACCGCCTCACTAACACCGGAGCTACCGCCTCACCAACACCGGAGCTCCTGCAACCCTCAACCTACTGTCTCCTTCCCCATAATCCTGTAGAATGTAAGCCCGCAAGGGCAGTGTCCTCGCCCCTCTGTATCAGTCCGTCATTGTTAGTTTGTTTACTGTATGTGATATTTGTAACTTGTATGTAACCCCTTCTCATGTACAGCACCATGGAATCAATGGTGCTATATAAATAAATAATAATAATAATAATCTAGGATGTAGGATTTTAGTGTTCCCTTTATTTTTTTTGAGCAGTGTATGTATATACAGTGCCTTGCAAAAGTATTCGGCCCCCTGGAACTTTTCAACCTTTTCCCACATATCATGCTTCAAACATAAAGATACCAAATGTAAATTTTTGGTCAAGAATTAAAAACAAGTGGAACTCAAATGTGAAGTTCAACGAAATTTGTTGGTTATTTAAAATTTTTGTGGAAATTCAAAAACTGAAAATATCAACAATCTCAAGCTTCTAGTCTGCTAAGGAGACTTGAAGTCAGTAAAAAGTAGAAAAAAAGTTCATAAAATATTCAAAAAATTAATAAAATATAAAAGTTCAAATAAGCCCCATTTTGCCCCATTCAAAATAAAACAATAATAAAAAATATACATATTTGGTATCGCTGTGTTCAGAAATGTCCGATCTATCAAGATATAAAATAATTAATCTGATCGGTAAACGGCATAACGAGAAAAAAAATCAAAACATCAGAATTATGGGTTTTTTTCATGGCAGCATTGCAATAAAATACAATAACAGGCGATGAAAACATTGTATCAACCTCAAAATGGTATAAATTAAGATGTTAGCTCATAAGCCCTCACCCAGCCCCAGATCACGAAAAATGGAGACACAACGGGTCTCAGAAAATGGTGCCTTGTGTTTTTTTTTATAAAACTTTGGAATTTTTTTCACCTTTTCATTTATGTTGAGAAAAAAATTCCAAAGTTTGGATCTCTTCAGGTACTTTGTTCTTTTCTTAAGGAAAACTAATGCAATTGATATTTCATGTTTGCTACTTTACATCCGCAGATACAAAACATAGGTATGAAACTGGGAGAGATTTTCTTTTATTTGGAGCAGATTTCACATTTCTATCGTTTTTTGTTGCTTTCCAGTGACTGGTCAAAAGTGCACCATGACTTTACACACTGTATATGTTTTGTATCTGCGAACTCATAATGGAGAATCATAATGGCCAGTTAGTTTTAGCATTTAGCAAACATGGTAGAAAAAAAAAACACTTGTGGAATTGCGATTTCTCACACTTAGAATTTTGTTCCCGTTTTCCAGTATTCTATATGGTAAAATTAATGGTGTCGTTGAAAAGTTCATCTTGTTCCACAAAAAAACGAGACCTCACATGGCCATATTGAGGGAAAAATAAAAAAAGTTATAGCTCTGGGAAGAAGGGGAGCAAAAAACAGAAACACAGAAACTGAAAATCCTAAGCTCATATAGGGGTTAACAAATATTCAGATTTAAGTCGATAAAGTGGACAACCCCTTTAATATGACCCTAGACATCACTACAGACCCAAACACAGGGCTTAATTTACGGAATACATGACCATGGATGTAAAGTGGCAAGCATGAAACATCCATTGCATTCATTTTCCTAAATTTGACAACAGTGATCCTCTATTGAGTGACTCGTATTTATATTACATTACATCCCATATGTGAATAGAATGGGTCCTTCACTACAATGGGTCCTTCACTAATTTTTTTTTCTGAACATCGCTGTAGCCCCCCAGAGGGCTCATGCTGCAGAATACATGTCCCTGGACTCAGTCACTCCCAGCAAACACAAGACCACGCCTCCAACCTTCTCATTTGTTCCAAGCTTTTCATGAGAGGTTGTCCACCTCTGGGGACAATTATTTTTCCTTACTTAAATGTATGTATTTGGATCTAAAAATCATTTTTGCAATGTGGTTACTTAAAATGTTTCACTGTTTTATTTTTACAGGTTCTTTACTTCCCTGCACACTCATCGTTAATGTGAATCTGTGGTCAGAAATCAGCTGAGCGAAGCTCAAAAAAGACAAATTACCAAGAACTAACGAACACATTGCATTGTCAGAATGACTGATGGGGTTTCAGCTGCTGAATGTCCACAGAGCAGTTCTTCCTCTTCCAGACTGCTCTGTTGATGGGGCGTGACTTGCTGATTGACCGCCGGCTCCCCGCAATTAGGCAGCGAAGAGCCAAATGTCAGTCAGCATGATGTCGGCAGTCATGCCCCACCAACAGAGAAGAGTGGAAGAGAAGAAGCAGCTCTGTTGATGTGACATAAGCGGAAGCTGCTGAATCACTGACAGGAGCAGTCTTTAACTACGTTATGCCAACAGGGGACGCCATTGGGCGCAGCAGGCAGGTTGTTAGAAAGGACCTGCCTGTTAGTTATTAGGCTCATAGTTTAACAAAAAGCCCTGGATAAACCCTTTAAGCAAGAAAATAATGTGTCCCCAAGAGGTGGACAACCCCTTTAAAATGGATTTGAACTTATGCAAATTAGCTCATCGTAGGCAGGGCTTAAGAGTATCTTGTTAATGAGGATGCAAATGTTGGGATGTGCTTTATATAGAATCATTTGCTTATGTTTGTAGAAGTCATAAATCAGGAAAACATTCTGAATCTTACAAAAAAAAATTATTATTTTTTATGTTATGAAGAAAAAACTTTGCATTAGGCGTACAGTACTAGATGACCGATTGTAGGAAGCCAGTCTAGACAGTGAATTGTTAAAGTGTCAGAACAGCGGTAAAACTTTTTCTAGTAATGTTTCCCGGAAAGTAATCTCCATCCTTTTGTACAACACGAATGTACAGTGTGTTTCATGTAGACTTTATTCCCTTGGCTTTCTGCCCGATGATTTGCCTAGTACAGATCTCCTAGCAACCAGTCCCCAGTCATTAGAATTTTTCTATATCACTATGTCTCAGGTGATGTCATCGTTTCCATGACAACTATCAGCTGCAATAACTTTGACATATTTTTGCCAGTAAGCAAAATAAATAAAAAAATAAAATAAAGGACTAAACATCCTTGCGGGGAGACTGAAGCATTAAATATTCTCCTCACACTTCACAATGGATGGCCCTGTTTTTTTGCTGATGCAGTATTTCCATGTCAGCCTCGCTGCACAGTGACCCTTTCTCTATTCCCCGTATCTCATTCCAGGCAGGTTTTTTTCTGTACTAAATATATTAATTCTCACTAAATAATTTATCATTTCCTTTTACTGCCAAAAATGACATGTTTTTCCACGTTTTTAAATAAACAGATTTCAAGTATCTTATTAAAAGTTGTACATTTTTCATTTTTAATTATTGTTCCACATTTACATTAGGATTGGAGTGGGGTCTTGTTAATATGTCTGTATGTCTGTAGTTGTCTGTGCTGATGCATATTCGGAAGTGTTTTTTTGAGCAGATGCGCTCCAAAATCCTTCTAAAAAATCTTTTCAAAAATCCACTTTGCTGTTCATATGAGTTTTTTTTAGGGTATTTTTTTTCCCTTGAAGACGTTTTGAAATTGCCTGGTGAAAAATAAATGTAAATGTCACTTCTTTGAAGTGAGCCATGAATGAGTACCTCAGAATTATGACCAATCAAAAGACTACAAAAAAGAAAAAAGTTTCAGAAAAAAAAAGCTCTTCAATACCGTTGCAGGAAATGCTTGAAAAAAAAACTCCTCCAAAAACTCCTCGAAGACGGAGCTTTTCTTGAAACAATGGACGCTTTAGGTTAGGTTCCCTCATCAAGTTTTTGGCGAGTTTTACGAGAAAAAAGCACAGCTTTGTATAGTTCCAGCAAAGTGAATGGGATTTACAGAAATCTCATGCCCACGGTGCTTTTTTGTTTATCTAGCATAAACTGATCTGCGGTGCATGTTTCAAATCTATGATGTGGCAATTTCTCTTGAGGATACGCTGAGTTTTATGTGTGAACTTTCCCCAAAGAAGTGTGTTAGATACAGAAAATCTGCAAGTAAAAATATGTTTGTAAACCACACAACTCAATAAAGTTTTATCAAAGTCAAATACCAGGAAGTATCAAATACAAAGCAGCTTTATTTAAAACATGACATAACAACAAGGGTAAAAAACGCAATAGATACACAGGGACATAAATGCAAGTAACCTAATAGGTCCAGAAATGCTGCAATGTCAAAAACTCACCAAAAACTCATCATGAGAATGTAGTTTTAGCACCTGCTGTGTTTTTGAAGCCAAAGACACTTTAGGAAAGCACAAGCTATCTTGTTTGGGGTCTTTTTAGTTGTTTTTTTGTGGCAAGTTTGCCGATGGTGTAATTTTTTTCATTGACTGTATATATTATTATTATTATTATTTATTTATATAGCACCATTAATTTCATGGTGCTGTACATGAGAAGGGGTTACATCAAAATACAAATATCACTTACAGTAAACAAACTAACAATGGCAGACTGGTACAGAGGGAAGAGGACCCTGCCCTTGCGGGCTTACATTGTACAGGATTATGAGGAAGGAGACAGTAGGTCAGGGGTTGCAGTAGCTCCGATGGTGTTGAGGAGGCCGTGTGGTCATTACAGGTTGTAAGCTTTTTTGAAGAGGTGGGTTTTCAGGTTCCATTTGAAGGATCCAAATGTGGTGGATAACCAGACTTGTTGGGGCACAGTATTCCAGAGGATGGGGGATATTCGGGAGAAGTCTTGGAGGCGATTGGTTGAGGAGCGTATAAGCGTGGAGGAATAAAGGAGGTCTTGGGAGGACTGGAGATTACGTGAGGGAAGATATTGAGAGATTAGTTTGGAAATATACAGAGGAGAAAGGTTATGGATAGCTTTGTAGGTCAGTGTTAGTAGTTAAAACTGGATAGACTGAGAAATTGGTGAAGGGATTTGCAAAGAGGGGAAGCAGGAGTGTAGCGAGAAGAGAGAATAATTAGTTGGGCAGCAGAGTTAAGGACGGACTGGAGGGGTGCGAGAGTGTTAGAAGGTAGGCCACGGAGGAGGATGTTGCAGTAATCGAGGTGGGAGATGATTACGGCATGCAAAAGCATTTTGGTAGAGTGAGGGTTGAGGAAAGAATGGATTCTAGAAATATTTTTGAGCTGGAGGTGACAGGAGGTGGCGAGAGCTTGGATGTGCGGTTGGAAGAACCGGGCAGAGTCGAGGGTTACTCCGGGACAGGGGAAAGTGTGATTTCATTTATTTTGATAGATAGATCAGGTAGGGAAGATATGAGAGATGGAGGAAAGATAATTAGTTCAGATTTGTCCACATTGAGCTTGAGGAAGATAGAGGAGAAGAAGGAGGATATGGCTGATAGACACTCTGGGATTCTGGAGAGCAGAGAGGTGACATCTGGACCAGAGAGGTAGATCTGAGTGTCATCAGCATATAGATGGTACTGGAAGCCATGGGACTTTGACTTGTCCCAGACCAAGGGTATAGATTAAGAAGAGAAGGGGTCCTAGGACAGAGCCTTGAAGGACACCAACAGAGAGGGGGAGAGATGAAGAGGTAGTAGGGGAGTAGGAAACGCTAAATGTGCGGTTGGCAAGGTATGAGGAGATCCAAGATAGGGCAAGGCCTTTGACACCAAAGGAAGAGAGGATCTGTAGTTGGAGGCAGTGGTCAACTGTGTCAAAGGCAGAGGACAAGTCTAGAAGGAGGAGTATAGAGAATTGTCTGTTAGCTTTGGCTGTAAGTAAGTCGTTAGTAATTTTGGTCAGGGCAGTCTCAGTGGAATGGTGGGAACGGAAGCCAGATTGTACGTTGTCGCAGAAAGAGTTAGATGCAAAGTGAGAGGAAAGTTCAGCATGGACGTGCTGCTCAAGGAGTTTGGAAGCAAATGGAGCAAAGATATGGGGCGATAGCTGGGCATAGCGCTTGGGTCAAAGGATGGCTTTTTGAAGATAGGTGTGATTGAGGCATGTTTGAAAGCAGAGGGGAAGGTACCAGAAGTTAGTGATAGGCTGAAGACGTTAGGGATGGGATTAGTGTGGCGGTGAGGTTGGGGAGGAGGTGGGATGGGATTGGGAGCATTGGTGGCGCAGTGGTTAGCACCGCAGCCTTGCAGTGCTGGAGTCCTGGGTTCAAATCCCACCAAGGACAACATCTGCAAAGAGTATTTATGTTCTCTCCGTATTTGCGTGGGTTTCCTCTGGGTACTCCAGTTTCATCCCACATTCCAAAGACATACTGATAGGGAATTGAGCCCCATCGGGGACAGCGATGATAATGTGTGCAAAACTGTAAAGCGCTGCGGAATATGTTAGCGCTATATAAAAAATAAAGATTATGATTATGGGGTCAAGCGCACAAGTGGTGAGGTGTGATTTGGAGAGAAGATGAGCAAACTCTCCTTCAGTGATTTTGGAGAGGGAAGATATGGGGTTAGGGCATTGGTCTGGTATACAAAGGGGTTGTGGTGGTCGGACAACAAAGACTTGCCTTGTTTGGTCTATCTTATTTCTGAAGTGCATGGCAAAGTTCTCCGCAGAGATTAGGGAACTCAGAGGGGCAGTGTGGGCGGAGGAGGGAGTTAAAAGTGTTGAACAACTGTTTGGGGCTGTGGGATAAGGAAGATACAAGGGATGTAAAGTAGGCCTGCTTAGTAGAGGTGAGAGTGGTGCTTGTTTGAGTGCAGTGAAGTATATACTGTATAAACTAGTGAGTGGTTTTGAAACTAAAGTTGTCTGAAGAATTGACCGATCACTTCTAGCCGTTTGATCGCTTTCAAAACGTGAAATGAATATAAAAAACTAAAAAGACTAAACATATGCACAGCAAGTCAATTTGACATTGCAGTGCAAATGTAAACTCTTTCAGGTGGAACATTACATACCCTTAGGAAAAGTCAGATGGCCCTATAACTCAGGCGGGGATCACAATGCAATGCAAATGCTCAAACTGTCCGGCGGCTCTACTTACCCGAGTGCAACAGCTGCGTAGAAATACATGGTTTCATGCTCGGGTCAGGAGAGTTGTCAGCCAGGCCGCACATTCCGGTTATGAGTGCATGCGGCAGTGCCAGGTATTGATGCGAGAAACTCGTGCGAGTTTCTCGCATTGCACACGCAAGTGTGACCCCAGCCTTAAAATCATTTCTCTCTCTTCTGTCAGGTCAAGTCAGGGGAGAGAGAAATTATGTCTCCAAGCCCCCCCGATACCTCCACTGGCCATCTGTCTCCTCCGAGATCAACAGCACCCAGCAACAGCAGGTACTTTACCTATAGGTTCCTTTTGATCATTGTGTTGGACCCTAGTATGTCATCCCCCCATGTCATCCCCTTAGATAATGTTTTTTTTAGTTTTATCATTTTAATTCTGTCATTCTTTGCTGCTTGGTTATACTTAGGGCTTTTTCAAAGGTTAAAAAAAAAATGATGACATGATGACTAGTGTTGAGCGCAAGTGCTCGCTACTCAAGTTTGCCCCTGGGTGCTATGGTATGCACTGAGTATCGCAGGTGCTCAAGTGACATATTTGAGTTCCCACCCTCTCATGTTTCGCAGCTGTTAGACAGCCAAAAAAACATATGGGGAATGCCTGCTATATACGCCTTCAAAAAATGCATTAAAAAAAGTCAAATGGCGCTCCTTTCCTTCTAAGCCCTGAAGAGTGCCCCAACTGTAGTTTTCCCCCACATATGGGGTATCGACTTACTCAGAAGAAATTGAAAACAACAAATTGTATGGTCCATTTTTCCTGTTACCCTTGTGAAAATGCAAAATTTGAGGCTAAAAGAACATTTTTGTGGGAAAAAATAGATTTTTTTTAATTCAAGGCATAATTTTATAAATTTCTGTGAAACCCCTTGGGTTTTCAAGGTGCTCACTACACATCTAGGTAGATTCCTTAAGGGGTCTAATTTTCAAAATGGAGTCTCAACTGTTGTGGGGGTTTCCACTGTTTAGGCACATCAGGGGCTCTCTATATGCGACATGACGTCCGCTCTCAATTCCAGCTACTTTTCTGTTTATTTTTGGCGTTGATGTATTCAAACTCTGAGACAGTTTTCAATCTAATTACAAACCTTATATTCTAAGCCTATACAGTAGACCCTAGCTTTTAAAACAGTTCTTATATGATGTTGACAAACTGTAACAAAGTTGCAAGAAATGTTAACAGGACAAAGTTTTTTGTGCTCGACATGTCAGGCTTGACATGTCACTCTCAGTAAGGAGAAGCGATACCTCTTCGATTCCGGTCAGACACCTCTCACAAAGCCAAACCAGATCTCACACTTTGCACTGACGAGGGGCAGTACCCCGAAACAAGGTGTCTGCAAATTGAGATTCTGGCTTTGGCTTTTATCCTAAGTCATGTGACAAGGCTCATTGGAAAGTCGATATTGACTCTTAAGGTACCTTCACACTAAACGACGCTGCAGCGATCCAGACAACGATCCGGATCGCTGCAGCGTCGCTGTTTGGTCGCTGGAGAGCTGTCACACAGACAGCTCTCCAGTGACCAACGATGCCGGTAACCAGGGTAAATATCGGGTTACTAAGCGCAGGGCCGCGCTTAGTAACCCGATGTTTACCCTGGATACCATCCTAAAAGTAAAAAAAACAAACGCTTCATACTTACCTTCCGCTGTCTGTCCCCGGCGCTGTGCTTCTCTGCTCTGGCTGTGAGCACAGCGGCCGGAAAGCAGAGCGGTGACGTCACCGCTCTGCTTTCCGGCCGCTGTGCTCACAGTGAGTGCAGGAAAGCACAGCGCCGAGGGACAGACAGCGGTAGGTAAGTATGAAGCGTTTGTTTTTTTTACTTTTAGGATGGTATCCAGGGTAAACATCGGGTTACTAAGCGCGGCCCTGCGCTTAGTAACCCGATGTTTACCCTGGTTACCAGCGAAGACATCGCTGAATCGGTGTCACACACGCCAATTCAGCGATGTCAGCGGGAGAGCCAGCGACCAAAGAAAGTGCTGGCCTTCTTGCCCCGACCAATGACAGCACAGCAGGATTCTGATCTCTGCTGCGTGTCCAACTAAATGATATCGCTAGCGAGGACGCTGCAACGTCACGGATCGCTAGCGATATCTTTTAGTGTGAAGGTACCTTTAGGATTGCTACTTGCTATAGGTGGTGCTAGAGTCCTAGTCCTCTTCCTCTCTGAAGAGACAATTTGCATTATGCCTACAAAGTGGTAGCAGCATGTGAATCGGGCAGACACACCATTGGTGCAGCCTGTGTAGCCACACAGGGGTCCATGAGGTAAGGGGGCCCATTTCCACTTACAAAGCCATAGGAATTCTGCATTATGATGAGCCAGGAGACTAATATGGGCCCATTTACTGTTCTTACACATGGGCCCTCTCCTGTCTGTATTCGCCCCTGATGTGAATATATGTTATTACTAGAGATGATCGAATATCTTCGGCTCCCTCTTCATTCGGCAACCTATAGCGCTTTCCGAAGAAGCTGCAGCGAGAACCTGGCTATCTGGAGTGCTCCCGATAATCAGGAGTCCAGCGCCGCAGCTGCATGTGTCGCGCCTGAGTGACAGCCATAACACACAGGCTCTCCATGCACGTGTTGTGACTGTCACACAGCCGCGACACCTGCAGCTGTGGCACCGGACATCTGATTATCGGCGCGCTCCAGACATCCGGGTTCCCACTGCAGCTTCTTCGGTAAGAGTGCTATAGCTTGCCGAATAAGGAGGGAGTCAAAGATATTCGCTCATCTCTAGATATTACTCCCTTTGCCAATTTGAAGACAATTTTATGAATTAATTGCAGACACATCTATTAGGCAGCAATTCACATATTTTATCAGATGAACACTATTCAATATTCTCTCTTATAGGGCATTTTTTGTACCGTAAGATTAGCATTTTCCACATGTCTCCAGGTTTTGCTTGAATACAGTTCATTCACTGATGTTAAGAGCTGCAGGTGTTCTCAGGTGGGTGGAATCCCTGCCAAAACCATCGCTTCCCTTCTCTCCCTCCGGACGTGGGATTTTTTTATTATTTTGTTTGGGAGCCGAAAGCTATTTTCAATTCCTTTTGGCAACCTTCACCTTATCGGCAGAGGTAAGAAATATATAAATCTACCTGGCCTATTATCACTAGAATAATATTGCAGGCAGCATCTGGAGCAGATCCACAAAGTGATTGATAGTTGTGTCAGCTTCACATATCTAAACTTTGTCAGGTACAATTTTCTGGCTGTACATGAGTTCACAGAACAGCCTCGGGCTTTCGGAGGTGAATACTTCAGTGGACAGTGAATTGTGTCCCAGTCACTCCACAGAGAATATAAAAAAAAATCTTAGAAACTCAGCAGTTAATCTTTTGTTGAAATGTGAGTAATTTTATGAGGGTTTTCCCAACGGTTTTGATCTCTGGCAGTTTTTCGGAGGGTTTTCCTATAGTTTTTAAGATGTATTTTATACTGTCGTTTTCAGGTCTTTATTTACTTGATTGAATAATAAACAAACTGCTAGCGTTTTTTAAGCAAAAATTATGGGAAAATGCTCCAAAAGATGTCCAGGCACCTTTCGTGTGTCCTTTGACCTTTCCCACTGACTTGTATAGTGAAGTTAGATTTTGAGTGAACTCGGGGACCCACCACACCCGACGCGCGTTTCGCAATGAAATGCTTCGTCCAGGGGTGGTTGGGTACTGGCCAGATTAGGGTTATAAGGTAGTCATGACCAATCAACAAAGGGGGACAATATACAAAAGTAACAACACCTGTGATGGTATCCAGAGGTAGCCGTGCAAAGCGGCAGTGAAACAGAAAGTAAACACAGCCGGAAATTGCAAGGCCTACTGTTAACCCTAATCTGGCCAGTACCCAACCACCCCTGGACAAAGCATTTCATTGCGAAGCGCGCGTCGGGTGTGGTGGGTCCCCGAGTTCCTCCTCCTGGTAATTATACTTATATTTTACATCATCTGCTGTATTTTGTATATGTATTTTTAGGCTGTTTTATGCTCATGTCTTACACCTTATAGTGCTATTTTCTAGGTGCCCCTTTCTACTTACATTTATCTGGATTTATATATCGAGTGTTACTTATTTTTTGATATTTACATACATGTTATTTATATTCAGCCTGTCATAGTTATTGTAATACTGCTTTTGTGAGGTTGGTTCTTGTGTGGGTCCCACTGTGTTTTTTCCGCATCAGTGGCCACTGTCCCAGTATTTATGTTTTTAATGTGTTTTTCAATAAAGATTATATATGCTTTTTACATTTTGGTCTTTCTGTGAAGGTTTTTTTCGGTATTGTGTGTGTAACGTGCAAGTGCTGACAGCTTTTGTGCTTGCTCTAACCTAGTCCTAGTCTTATACCAGCAATGGCGGCTCTGTGTGTCACTACTGTGAGCAGGATGTGGCTCGCAACTCTCTTGGACCTAAATGTGGCTCGTGTTGCGACTCGCGACCCTCTCTCACAGCTGAATGTGGCTCTCAAGGTCAGAAAGGTGGGGGACCACTGATATAGGCAGTGCAGAGGGAGCAGTTACCAACAGGAATGGGTTCATGGGTGGCCCAAAGGCTCTTCTGCTGGATATGAAGACACCTGTATTATTCAGTAAATGTGCATAACAGTTGGGATCTTCTACAGTTTTCCCTTTACTGTCCAGGTTTATAGGTTTGGGAAGGCTTTAAATTGAGAATATCCGTGATAATAAGGTGTGGCACTGTCATACCTGTGGTAGAGAAGCTTTTTTGTCACATTTCTCTCCTTGGCTTGTCCTAGATTGAACTGAACACTTTTCTGCTGTTCCACACGGCTTGTATACGTCCTTCGCTGATCTATGCTTTTTATATAATTATCCTGCCCGTTTGGAGAAGGTGATAATGGGCCTCCAGCTGACTCATTGTTTTGCTGTGAATTCTCTATTTTATTTTAGTACATTACCATATTAAGAAGAGACTAATTTAAAAAAAAGAGAGAGAGATAACAAACCCAAACTTCATTTAATTGCAGCAGGGCACCAGCGCCTACATCATGTCGCTGCTGTATGCTGCCATCCTATTAATGTAATTAGCTTCATTACTGAGAGAACATGATCATAATTAATACTTAAACTCCACAAAACTAACTTTTCCTAACTTGTGGATAGATTTTTTTTAATAAAGCTAAAATGCATGGTACCCCATTTTATTTATTTTATAATGTGAAGATCGTTAGCATTTCCTATGAATGTTTGATTTAATTATTACTTTTAAATGCACAATCTACTATATAATTGTCAAAGGGTCACTTCCGTCTTTCTGTCTGTCTGTCTTTCTGTCTGTCATGGACATTCATTGGTCGCGGCCTCTGTCTGTCATGGAATCCAAGTCGCTGATTGGTCGTGGCAAAACGCCCACGACCATTGCCAAGACCAATCAGCGATGACCACAGTCCGCTCTTTCCTCCCCGCAGTCAGTGCCCGCTCCATACTCCCCTCCAGTCATCCAGTAAGCCCGCACACAAGGTTAATGCCAGCATTACTGGAGTGCGGTGTAACGCACTCCGGTTACGCAGCTATTAACCCTGTGTGACCATCTTTTTACTATTGATGCTGCGTTAAAAATCTAATGTTAAAAATAATAATAATTAAAAAGAAGGTTATTCTCACCCTCCAGCGTGCGTGCTGTCCGCAGCAGTGCAAGCGGCAGGTTCCGGTTCCAAAGATGCTATGCGAGAAGGACCTTCCATGACGTCACGGTCATGTGACCGCGACGTCATCACGGGTCCTGCGCTCATACCAACCCTGGGACCGGAAGCTGCCGCGTGCATCGCACACAGGCGACAGGACTACAAGGGGCCCTCGGAGGGTGAGTACATGTTTCTTTTTTATTTTTTAACCTGTTACATACGTGGCTGGGCAATATACTACATAGCTGGGCAATATACTACGTGGCTGGGCAATATACTACGTGACTGGGCAATATACTACGTGGCTGGGCAATATACTACGTGGCTGGGCAATATACTACGTGGCTGGGCAATATACTACGTGACTGGGCAATATACTATGTGGCTGGGCAATATACTACGTGGCTGGGCAATATACTATGTGGCTGGGCAATATACTACGTCGCTGGGCAATATACTTCGTGGCTGGGCAATATACTTTGTCACTGGGCAATATACTTCGTCACTAGGCAATATACTACATGGCTGGGCAATATACTACGTGGCTGGGCAATATACTACGTGACTGGGCAATATACTATGTGGCTGGGCAATATACTATGTGGCTGGGCAATATACTACGTGGCTGGGCAATATACTACGTCACTGGGCAATATACTACGTAGCTGGGCAATATACTACATGGTTGGGCAATATACTACGTGGGCATGCATATTCCAGAATACCCGATGAGTTAGAATCGGGCCACCATCTAGTAATGAATAAAGAGCATTTGCATCTAAGGCTGCCGTCACACTATCAGTATTTGGTCAGTATTTTACATCAGTATTTGTAGCCAAAACCAGGAGTGGGTGATAAATGCAGAAGTGGTTCATATGTTTCTATTATACTCTTCCTCTAATTGTCCCACTCCTGGTTTTGGCTTACAAATACTGATGAAAAATCCTGACCAAATACTGCTAGTGTGATGGCAGCCTAAAAGTTACACATGGATGCAATCAATCTTTTAACATTTACCAAAGGGAAATGTTTTTTCTAACATTTCTTTCAGATGGTCAAATATTCAGATAAGGGTAAGAAGGGCAGAATTGAAGCCTCATTCCCCTGAAGACACCAGTAATGGTGAAACATGTTGGAGAGACAGCTGGTTAACTATTTTAAAAGCAACTGTCTGTAGTTGGTCCATAATAAGTAAAAAGTGATGGTCCGCTGCCATACTATGCAATGAGACACTATACAATGAGTTACTAATAGTCCGGAGTATTGTCTTAGGAGAGTCGTTTCAGCAAGTAGATACAATAGACAGCAGAGGTAATTAGATTTGTTAGTCCCACCTCGCATAATGGTAGCCATTAGATTGGTCCGTCTCCATCTGATCATTGATACATTAGTATAAAAAAATCTACATAATAGAATACTTGAATTAGTGTCAGCTAGGAGGAGATACCCTTCATCAGACAAACTGATCATTGTGAGGAAGTAATACTATCCAACAATATGGAAAAATAATGAACTGCTAAATAATAATTTCATTACCCATAAAAGAGGTTAACCAATCCTTGTAGATAAAGTCAGCTAGTATACCAATAAATGGATCTTGTATTTGAAAATAATTCTAGTATATGTAGCTCAGGATAAAGTAGAGAGTTCAAATGGTGACCAATACAAACATTGTGGTTTTAATATTGAACGTAATCTATATTAAGTTAATGAAGGAAAGTCATATTTTATATATATTTTATTATAGAATCTTTAGTTAGGGTTTATTTGCCTTATGGCAATTTGTAAAAAATAATTTGGTGCGTTTTAGACGCCATGTATTTTTGCTGTGTAAAACACACAGTGTCTTCCAGTTGCAGCAAAGTGGATGTGATTTATAAAACTGTGCTTTTATTTTACTCTTTGTAAACTGACCTGTGGTGCATGTTTCAATTCCGAAACCTGCAGATTTTCCCCATAGACTTGCAGTAGATGCAAAAAATCCATGGGTAAAGACAGAGCGCATATGCGTTTAAAGTGCAGCTGGAAATGCGCTAAAAACTCATGTAATCCACACATGACTGTATTAATAAAGTTTAGTCAAAGCCAAATACCAAGAAGTATCAAAAACAAAATAGCTTTATTTAAAGCATGACACACCAAAAAGAGACAAAAATACAATAAAAACACAGGTTAAAAAAAGCACACTAAAAATTGCAATGAAAATAATGCAAGTAACCCAATTTACATAATAGGTGCAGAAATGGTGAAGGAAATCTGCAACATCAAAAACTCACCAAAAGCTCATTGTGTAAACGTAGCCTAAAACTCTTTCTTAGGCCATGTTCGCGTTCAGTATTTGGTCAGCATGTTACATCTGTAATTTTAAGCCAAAACTAGGAGTGGGTGAAAAATGCAGAAGTGGTGACGTGTTTCTATTATGCTTTTCCTTTGATTGTTCCACTCTTGATTTTGGCTTACAAATACTGATGTAAAATACTGACCAAATACTGAACGTGTGAACGAGGCCTAATTAGAGATGATGAAAGCAATTTTTAATGCTTTGAAACGCATGAGTTCAGCAAAATGTTAGCCAGAAGGCACTTTTCTGAATTCTTTTGAGGGCCAGTAAGGTGTTAGAAAAAAACACACACATTATAGTCCCTTGTCCTAGGCCTGACTCCTTACATGCCTCAGCCACTCCCAGCTTCCCTTGTCCTCCTAGAAGGTTTTACATTTTTTTCAGTGCTGAGGTATCACGGATGTGTCAGAGCTGCAGACCGTTGCAATGAACGTCCTTGGCCCCCTTCTCTTCTCCCTCTACACGGCCCCAATTGGACAGACCATCAGCAGATTTGGCTTTCAGTACCATCTTTATGCTGATGACACACAACTATACACATCCTCCCCTGACCTTACCCCTGCTGTACTACAGAACGCCACTGACTGTCTGTCTGCAGTCTCCAACATCATGTCCGCTCTCTATCTGAAACTCAACCTCTCCAAAACTGAACTTCTTCTGCTCCCGCCATCTACTAACTTCCCTAAATCTGACATTTCCCTCTCCGTGGGTGGCACCATAATAACACCCCGACAGCAGGCGCGCTGTCTGGGTGTTATGTTTGACTCCGATCTCTCCTTCACCTCCCATATACAATCTCTTACCCGCTCATGCCGCTGACACCTAAAGAACATCTCTAGAATCCACCCTTTTCTCACCATGGAAACAACAAAAACCTTCACTGTCGCCCTGATCCACTCCCGCCTGGACTACTGTAACGCTCTATTAATTGGCCTCCCCCTTACTCGACTTTCCCCTCTCCAGTCCATCCTTAATGCAGCAGCCAGGGTTGTCCATCTGGCTAATCGTTACTCGAACGCGTCCACTCTTCGCCAGTCGTTACACTGGCTGCCCATTCATTACAGGATACAATTCAAAGTACTTGTTCTCACCCACAAAGCTCTCCACAGTGCGGCACCCCCTTACATCTCCTCCCTCATTTCTGTCTATCGGCCTAACCGACCGCTGCGCTCTGCAAATGACTTTCGACTAACCTCTGCCCTAATCCGTACCTCCCACTCCCAACTCCAAGACTTCTCCCGTGCTGCGCCAATCCTCTGGAATGCTCTACCCCAAGATATTAGGACCATCCACAATTTGCATAGCTTTAGGCGCTCGCTCAAAACACATTTGTTCAGAGCGGCCTATAACGTTCTCTAATCAAAGTCATTTTATGTTTGTGTGTGTAGCCCATTCACTATCTCCATCTATCCCCCACCCCCTGAAGATGGCTGGACCATCATTGTAAATACATCATTGTAAATACACACCTGTACTTTGTATTTCCCCACCTCATTGTAGATTGTAAGCTCTTACGAGCAGGGTTGTCTTATTTCGCTTTAATTATTGTATTGTTAACGTTGTTACTTATGACTGTTGTGTTTGAAACTGTTTAACTGTAAAAAGCTGTGGAATATGTTGGCGCTATATAAATAAAGATTATTATTATTATTATTAATGAATCTGCTGAATTTGCTGCTGGCAAGCACAGGTGATATTTACATTTGCATTTCCCTGTTGAGGCTTAGAGCTGTAGCAGTCGGATATAGTCCTTTTTGGAGTTTGAAGGGTGTTGGTGTTTCTCTCTGAGTCTTCTCAAGCTAAGTGTTCCCTTGTTTCGTTTGTCTATTCCAGTTGTCTTTAGCGGTAGTGAGGATTAACTAGCGCTCATCCTGTCCTTTCCGGTGCAGGGCCTATCACCAGGGTTATGCAGAGATTAGGCATTCTGCTTGGCGATATGTGTGAAACCTTTGTAGGGACAGTAGGACAGACAGGGTGACATTAGATCTGTCTAGGGGTCTCCACTCCCCCCTCCCCTAGTGTTTGATTCCCTTTTCTCTCATATCTTTGTGTTGCCCTTAGTCTGTCCTACAGTGTGCATAACATAAGGCCATCGTAGTCACATAGGGGGCAATGTATGTCATTTATGTGCTTTAACCATCCACATTACCATGTAGCCCTCACCTCTGGAAAAAGACGGTTTAATAGGTAAGTATAATTTTTATTTATTTTTTTAAACCCTTCTCTTCCTTCAGCTTATTAAGCTGTGATGTCTAGAGAGTACTCACAGCATAATAAACATGGTAATTTCAATTCAGACTCAATTTTATATGCATGGAATTGAATCTGCCGGCTGCAACGACTGAATACGCCTGAAATTAACTTTGGGAGTTTTCCTCATCTCTGCTTTTTATGAAAAAGACCATATTGTGCATCCGTGGAGACATGGGTGGTTGGCAGGCACCCCGGTTCGATAGCCAAAAAAACGCATGGACCAGGGATTGTCCCGCCGAACATCCATTCTCCTTTTAACCCCTTCATGACCCAGCCTATTTTGACCTTAAAGACCTTGCCGTTTTTTGCAATTCTGACCAGTGTCCCTTTATGAGGTAATAACTCAGGAACGCTTCAATGGATCCTAGCGGTTCTGAGATTGTTTTTTCGTGACATATTGGGCTTCATGTTAGTGGTAAATTTAGGTCAATAAATTCTGTGTTTATTTGTGATAAAAACGGAAATTTGGCGAAAATTTTGAAAATTTCGCAATTTTCACATTTTGAATTTTTATTCTGTTAAACCAGAGAGTTATGTGACACAAAATAGTTAATAAATAACATTTCCCACATGTCTACTTTACATCAGCACAATTTTGGAAACAAAATTTTTTTTTGCTAGGAAGTTATAAGGGTTAAAATTTGACCAGCGATTTCTCATTTTTACAACGAAATTTACAAAACCATTTTTTTTAGGGACCACCTCACATTTGAAGTCAGTTTGAGGGGTCTATATGGCTGAAAATACCCAAAAGTGACACCATTCTAAAAACTGCACCCCTCAAGGTGCACAAAACCACATTCAAGAAGTTTATTAACCCTTCAGGTGCTTCACAGCAGCAGAAGCAACATGGAAGGAAAAAATGAACATTTAACTTTTCAGTCACAAAAATGATTTTTCAGCAACAATTTTTTTATTTTCCCAATGGTAAAAGGAGAAACTAAACCACGAAAGTTGTTGTCCAATTTGTCCTGAGTACGCTGATAACTCATATGTGGGGGTAAACCACTGTTTGGGCGCACGGCAGGGCTTGGAAGGGAAGGAGTGCCATTTGACTTTTTGAATGAAAAATTGGCTGCACTCTTTAGCGGACACCATGTCACGTTTGGAGAGCCCCCGTGTGCCTAAAAATTGGAGCTCCCCCACAAGTGACCCCATTTTGGAAACTAGACTCCCCAAGGAACTTATCTACATGCATAGTGAGCCCTTTAAACCCCCATGTGCTTCACAAATTGATCCGTAAAAATGAAAAAGTACTTTTTTTTCACAAAAAAATTCTTTTAGCCTCAATTTTTTCATTTTCACATGGACAACAGGATAAAATGGATCCTAAAATTTGTTGGGCAATTTCTCCTGAGTACATTGATACCTCACATGTGGAGGTAAACCACTGTTTGGGCACATGGTAAGGCTCGGAAGGGAAGGAGCGCCATTTGACTTTTTGAATGAAAAATTATCTCCATCGTTAGCGGACACCATGTCGCATTTGGAGAGACCCGGTGTGCCTAAACATTGGAGCTCCCCCACAAGTGACCCCATTTTGGAAACTGGACCCCCCAAGGAACTTATCTAGATGCCTAGTGAGCACTTTAAACCCTCAGGTGCTTCACAAATTGATCCGTAAAAATGAAAAAGTACTTTTTTTTCACAAAACATTTATTTTGGCCTCAATTTTTTCATTTTTACATGGGCAATAGGATAAAATGGATCCTAAAATTTGTTGAGCAATTTCTCCCGAGTACACTGATACCTCATATGTGGGGGTAAACCACTGTTTGGGCACACGGCAGGGCTTGGAAGGGAAGGCGCGCCTTTTGACTTTTTGAATAGAAAATTAGCTCCAATTGTTAGCGGACACCATGTCGCGTTTGGAGAGCCCCTGTGTGCCTATGCATTGGAGCTCCCCCACAAGTGACCCCATTTTGGAAACTAGACCCCCCAAGGAACTTATCTAGATGCATACTGAGCACTTTAAACCCCCAGGTGCTTCACAGAAGTTTATAATGCAGAGCCATGAAAATAAAAAATAATTTTTCTTTTCTCAAAAATGATTTTTTAGCCTGGAATTTCCTATTTTGCCATTGGTAATAGGAGAAATTGGACCACAAATGTTGTTGTCCAGTTTGTCCTGAGTACGCAGATACCCCATATGTGGGGGTAAACCACTGTTTGGGCGCACGGCAGGGCTCAGAAGGGAAGGCATGCCATTTGGCTTTTTAAATGGAAAATTAGCTCCAATCATTAGCGGACACCATGTCGCGTTTGGAGAGCCCCTGTGTGCCTAAACATTGGAGATCCCCCACAAATGACCCCATTTTGGAAACTAGACCCCCAAAGGAACTAATCTAGATGTGTGGTGAGCACTTTGAACCCTCAAGTGCTTCACAGAAGTTTATAACGCAGAGCCATGAAAATTAAAAAAAAAAATTATTTTCTCAAAAATGATTTTTTAGCCCGCCTTTTTTTATTTTCCCAAGGGTAACAGGAGAAATTTGACCCCAAAAGTTGTTGTCCAGTTTCTCCTGAGTACGCTGATACCCCATATGTGGGGGTAAACCACTGTTTAGGCACATGCTGGGGCTCGGAAGTGAAGTAGTGACGTTTTGAAATGCAGACTTTGATGGAATGCTCTGCGGGCGTCACGTTGCGTTTGCAGAGCCCCTGATGTGGCTAAACAGTAGAAACCCCCCACAAGTGACCCCATTTTAGAAACTAGACCCCGAAAGGAACTTATCTAGATGTGAGGTGAGCACTTTGAACCCCCAAGTGCTTCACAGAAGTTCATAACACAGAGCAGTGAAAATAATAAATACATTTTCTTTCCTCAAAAATAATTATTTAGCCCAGAATTTTTTATTTTCCCAAGGGTTACAGGAGAAATTGGACCACAAAAGTTGTTGTCCAGTTTGTCCTGAGTACGCTGATACCCCATGTGTGGGGGTAAACCACTGTTTGGGCACACGTCGGGGCTCCGAAGGGAAGTAGTGACTTTTGAAATGCAGACTTTGATGGAATGGTCTGCGGGCGTCACGTTGCGTTTGCAGAGCCCCTGGTGTGCCTAAACAGTAGAAACCCCCCACAAGTGACCCCATTTTGGAAACTAGACCCCCAAAGGAACTTATCTAGATATGTGGTGAGCATTTTCAACCCTCAAGTGCTTTACAGAAGTTTATAACACAGAGCCGTGAAAATAATAAATACGTTTTCTTTCCTCAAAAATAATTTTTTAGCCCAGAATTTTTTATTTTCCCAAGGGTTACAGGAGAAATTGGACCACAAAAGTTGTTGTCCAGTTTGTCCTGAGTACGCTGATACCCCATGTGTGGGGGTAAACCACTGTTTGAGCACACGTCGGGGCTCAGAAGGGAAGTAGTGACTTTTGAAATGCAGACTTTGATGGAATGGTCTGCGGGCGTCACGTTGCGTTTGCAGAGCCCCTGGTGGGCCTAAACAGTAGAAACCCCCCACAAGTGACCCCATTTTGGAAACTAGACCCGCAAAGGAACTTATCTAGATATGTGGTGAGCACTTTCAACCCCCAAGTGCTTTACAGAAGTTTATAACACAGAGCCGTGAAAATAATAAATACGTTTTCTTTCCTCAAAAATAATTTTTTAGCCCAGAATTTTTTATTTTCCCAAGGGTTACAGGAGAAATTGGACCACAAAAGTTGTTGTCCAGTTTGTCCTGAGTACGCTGATACCCCATGTGTGGGGGTAAACCACTGTTTGGGCACACGTCGGGGCTCCGAAGGGAAGTAGTGACTTTTGAAATGCAGACTTTGATGGAATGGTCTGCGGGCGTCACGTTGCGTTTGCAGAGCCCCTGGTGTGCCTAAACAGTAGAAACCCCCCACAAGTGACCCCATTTTGGAAACTAGACCCCACAAGGAACTTATCTAGATATGTGTGGTGAGCACTTTGAACTCCCAAGTGTTTCACAGACGTTTACAACGCAGAGCCGTGAAAATAAAAAATAATTTTTCTTTCCTCAAAAATGATGTTTTAGCAAGCATTTTTTTATTTTCACAAGGGTAACAGGAGAAACTGGACCCCAGTAATTGTTGCGCAGTTTGTCCTGAGTATGCTGGTACCCCATATGTGGGGGTAAACCACTGTTTGGGCGCACGTCGGGGCTCGGAATTGAGGGAGCACCATTTGACTTTATGAATACAAGATTGGCTGGAATCAATGGTGGCGCCATGTTGCGTTTGGAGACCCCTGATGTGCCTAAACAGTGGAAACCCCTCAATTCTACCTCCAACACTAACCCCAACACACTCCTAACCCTAATCCCAACTGTAGCCATAACAGTAATCACACCCCTAACCACAACCCTAATTCCAACCCTAACCCTAAGGCTATGTGCCCACGTTGCGGATTCGTGTGAGATTTTTCAGCATCATTTTTGAAAAATCCGCGGGTAAAGGGCACTGCGTTTTACCTGCGGATTTACCGTGGATTTCCAGTGTTTTTTGTGCGGATTTCACCTGTGGATTCCTATTGAGGAACAGGTGTAAAACGCCGCGGAATCCGCACAAAGAATTGACATGCTGCGGAAAATACAACGCAGCATTTCCGCGTGGTATTTTCCGCACCATGGGCACAGCGGATTTGGTTTTCCATATGTTTACATGGAACTGCAAACCTGATGGAACACTGCTGCGAATCCGCAGCGGCCAATCCGCTGCAGATCCGCAGCAAAATCTGCACCGTGTGCACATAGCTTAATTCTAAAGGTATGTGCACACGCTGCGGAAAACGCTGCAGATCCGCAGCAGTTTCCCATGAGTTTACAGTTCAATGTAAACCTATGGGAAACAAAAATCGCTGTACACATGCTGCGGAAAAACTGCACGGAAACGCAGGGGTTTACATTCCGCAGCATGTCACTTCTTTCTGCGGATTCCGCAGCGGTTTTACAACTGCTCCAATAGAAAATCGCAGTTGTAAAACCGCAGTGAAATGCGCAGAAAAACCGCAGTAAATCCGCGATAAATCCACAGCGGTTTAGCACTGCGGATTTATCAAATCCGCAGCGGAAAAATCCGCAGAGGAACAGAATACGTGTGCACATACCGAAACCCTACCCCTAACCCTAACCCTACCCCTAACCCTAACCCTAGCCCTAACCCTAACCCTATTCTAACCTTAGTGTAAAAAAAAAAAAAATTCTTTATTTTTTTATTGTCCCTACCTATGGGGGTGACAAAGGGGGGGGGGTCATTTACTATTTTTTTTTATTTTGATCACTGAGATATAACCTATCTCAGTGATCAAAACTCACTTTGGAACGAATCTTCCGGCCGGCAGATTCGGCGGGCGCACTGCACATGCGCCCGCCATTTTGGAAGATGGCGGCGCCCAGGGAAGAAGACGGACGGATCCCGGGAGGTAAGTATAGGGGGGGGGGGAGATCAGGGCACGGGGGGAGCGTCGGAGCACGGGGGGGGTGGATCGAACCATGGGGGGTGGATCGGAACACGGGGGGGTGGATTGGAGCACGGGGTGGGGGATCGCAGTGCAGGGGGGTGGATCGGAGCACGGGGGGGGGATCGCTGTGCGGGGGGGTGATCAGAGTGTGGGGGGGTTTGATTGGAGCATGGGGGGTGTGATTGGAGCACGGGGGGAGCGGACAGGAGGACGGGGGAGCGGAGCACAGGACGGAGGGGAGCGGACCACAGATCGGGGGGCTGGGGGGGCGATCGGTGGGGTGGGGTGGGTGCACATAAGTGTTTCCAGCCATGGCCGATGATATTGCAGCATCGGCCATGGCTGGATTGTAATATTTCACCATTTTTTTAGGTGAAATATTACAAATCGCTCTGATTGGCAGTTTCACTTTCAACAGCCAATCAGAGCGATCGTAGCCACGGGGGGGGTGAAGCCACCCCCCCTGGGCTAAACTACCACTCCCCCTGTCCCTGCAGGCCGGGTGAAATGGGAGTTAACCCTTTCACCCGGCCTGCAGGGACGCGATCTTTCTGTGACACAGCATATGCGTCACAGGTCGGATTGGCACCGACTTTCATGACGCATACGCTGTGTCACAGGTCGGGAAGGGGTTAATGTGGGCATTATGGTACTCAGACAACACAGGACGAGAGTAGAACAGTGTGGCAATGCTTTATTGAACCATAAAACAGGCAGATAGCACTTAGAACAGTCCCAACAAAATACCCCAACATGGTGCACATTACAGAATCTCACCCTTCCACTGACTCGCCGGGATAATGGCAGCTGTTACTTCAGAGCTCCCAGGATCAACTACCCCACCTGTGGCACGCACAGAGAGGAGGTAACAACAAGCTTGGAAAGATGACAGTCCATTCAGGTACAATGGCAATTGACCCGAGGGTCACAGCCTGGCTTCTCCAAACATATATTTGCAGATGACACTAAACTCTGCAGGGTAATCAATACAGAGGAGGACAATTTTATATTACAGGATGATTCATGTAAACTAGAAGCTTGGGCTGATAAATGGCAAATGAGCAATAATGGGGATAAATGTAAGGTCATGCACTTGGGTAGAAGTAATAAGATGTATAACTATGTGCTCATGAAGAGAAAGCATGTCATGCTTGCCGCTCTCCTTGTTTAGCACCCCCGGCCGTGAAGATGTTTTAACCGCACTTCAATAAAGGTACCTGTTCCGGACGATCGGTGAGTGCCGGCTTTTTTCTTCTTTATACCGCAAAAACTAAACATATACTCACCTTTCCGAGGGTCCCTTGTAGTCCACGGCAGCTTCCGGTCCCAGGGTTGGTATTAGCGCAGGACCTGTGATGGCGCTGCGGTCACATGACCGTGACGTCATGGCAGGTCTTTCTCGCTCAGGCGCGAAGGGCCTGTGATGATGTCGCGGTCACATGACCGTGACACCATAGCAGGTCCTCTGCCATACCATCTTTGCCACCGGAACCTGCAACGGAAGATGGCGGCCGGCACAAGCGACTACGGAGGGTGAGTATAGCAGGTTTTTTTTTTATTGATATTTTTAACATTACATTTTTTACTATTGATGCCGCATAGGCAGCGTCAATAGTAAAAAGATGGGGACACACAGGGTTAATAGCGGCAGTAACGGAGTGCGTTACCAGCGGCATAACGCAGTCCGTTACCACCGGCATTAACCCTGTGTGAGCGGTGACCGGAGGGGAGTATGCGGGCAACAGGCACTGACTGCGGCGAGTAAGGAGCGGCCATTTTCTTCCGGACTGTGCCCGTCGCTGATTGGTCGCAGCAGCCATGACAGGCAGCTGGCGAGACCAATCAGCGAATGAATAACGGTGACAGACAGGAGGACAGACAGACAGACGGAAGTGACCCTTAGACAATTATATAGTAGATTCCTTGTTAGGGTGTTGATCCAGGGAACTAGTCTGATTGCCATATGTTGAGTCGGGAAGGAATTTTTTTCCCTAGTGTGAAGCTTACTCTTTGCCACATGGTTTTTTTTTGCCTTCCTCTGGATCAACATGTTAGGGCATGTTAGGTTAGGCTATGGGTTGAACTAGATGGACTTAAAGTCTTCCTTCAACCTTAATAACTATGTTACTATATCCATGGTTCAGCGATGTTCAATGAAGCAGATCTGTATTCTTCCAACCGGGGCCGAGGTCCCCTAGGTTGTTTCCTGTAAAATGGTAGATCTGTGTCCCTTGTGATGGAGCCATGATGTATTGGCTGCTGTCCTAATCATCACTAAAAGAAAAAGGGGGGACCTCACATGCTCATTTTGAGGGGTCCCCCTTTTTACTAACAAGTAAAGGCTATGCTAACACCTATGAGCTGTTATTAAGAGGCTGGGAATCTTTATGGCTATTGTCCCCTTCCCAGAATAATAACAGCAGCCCCCAGCTGTCTGCTTTCCCAAAGCTGCTTAGGAAAAATAAGGGGAAGCCCACGCTGTTTTTTTAAAAAATATTTATTTAATACGCACGATAAACAAATGGCGGTTGCTGACTACAATTGTCATCAGCGACGCCTGATCTCACTGATCGCAGGGAGAACAGGTAACGATGAAGAGACTTGTAATTAGTGCTGTATCTAGGTGGCATGTGCTGACTTGCTGTCTTCAGCGTTGTCTGGTCTCGCTGATTGCAGGGAAACCAGGCGACAATGATGAGTGTTGGATTTAGCACCCGGCAGCTGGGAACAGCGTTAACTGTAAAGCTTTTCCCAGAGGCCTATACGTGTCACGTGTGCAGGACATATTGTGAACCGTGTTGTCTGCAAAAAACTGATATGTCAACGTGTTTTGCACACTGACACATGGTCCTTGAAAACACACTTACCTGTGTGCAGACCATAAATTTGAATGGGTCTATGGGTGTAAGTGTCTCCAGTATGTGTGAAAACTCACCACTTGAAGGAGGCCTGATCGATAGTACTGAGCAGGAACTCTCCTCTAAAATTTCCTTATCCCTTATTAGGTTATGTAGACAATGTTTGCTCAGAAAAAGCATAATCATAAATCTTGAGCCATGTGCCTCATACTTTCATTCACACTTTCTTTGTGAATTCAGGTGAACCCAGCTAATTGCCCAATATGTCCAATCCCCCAATATAGGTTTGCTGACTATCTTGATCACAAAAGGATCAAGCCAGTGGACTTTTTTTTTACCTATAATCTTAATGATAATTATTTTCAGCAGAAAATCTGTAGTTTCCTTCACCAATTGTCAACTTCCAAAAGTGAAATTGCAACAAAAGTACATTTGAAAATTTTATTTTTATTTTAATATATTCTATAGAATATTGTCAGACTCGCTATCTAAAATGCATTATAAAAACTTGAGGAAGATTTTGTAAAGACTTAGATAAAGTGGGGGAAGTAAGTATTTGATCCCTTGATGATTTTGTAAGTTTGCCCACTGACAAAGACATGAACAGTCTATAATTTTAAGGGTAGGTTAATTTTAACAATGAGAAATAGAATATCAAAAATAAAATCCAGATAATCACAGGGTATAAATTATATAAATTTATTTGCAGTAAGAAATAAGTATTTGATAGCTCTGGCAAAAAAGACTTAATACTTGGTGGCAAAACCATTGTTGGCAAGAACAGCAGTCAGACATTTTTTTTAGTTGATGATGAGGTTTGCGCACATGTCAGGAGGAATTTTGGTCCACTCCTCTTTGCAGATCATCTCTAAATCTTTAAGATTTTGAGGTTGTCACTTGGCAACTCGGAGCTTCAGTTTGCTATAAGATTAAGGTCTGGAGACTGGCTAGGCCACTCCATAAACTTAATGTGCTTCTTTGTGAGCCATTGCTTTGTTGCCTTTGTTGTATGTTTTGAGTCATTGTCTTGCTGGAAGACCCAGACATGACCCATTTTTAATGTCCTGGCAGAGAGAAGGAGGTTGTCGCTCAGGATTTTACGATACATGGCTCCACCCATTCTCCCATTGATGAAGTGAACTAGTCCTGTGCCCTTAGCAGAGAAACATCCACAAAACATGTTTCCACCTCTATACTTGACAGTGGGGACGGTGTTTTTTGGGTCATAGGCAGCATTTTTCTTCTTCCAAACATGGAGAGTCGAGTTAATGCCAAAGACCTCAATTTTTGTCTCATCTGACCACAGCACCTTCTGCCAATCACTCACAGAATCATCCAGGTGTTCATTGGCAAACTTCAGACAGGCCTGCATATGTGCCTTTTTTTAGCAGGGGGACCTTGCGGGCACTGCAGGATTTTAAACCTTTACGGTGTAATGTGTTACCAACAGTTTTCTTGGTAACTGTGGTCCCAGCTGCCTTGAGATCATTAACAAGTTCCTCCATGTAGTTTTAAGCTGATCTCTCACCTTCCACATGATCAAGCATACCCCACGAGGTGAGATTTTGCATGGTGCCCCAGATCGCTGTCCATTGACAGTCATTTTGTATTTCTTCCATTTTCTTACCATTGCACCAACAGTTGTCTCCTTCTCACCCAGCATCTTACTTATGGTTTTGTAGCCCAATACAGCTTTGTGAAAGTCTATGATCTTGTCCCTGACATCCTTATAAAGCTCGTTGGTCTTGCCCATGTTGTAGAGGTTAGTGTCTGACTGATTAGTTGAGTCTGTGGACAGGAGTCTTTTATAAAGGTGACTATGTAAGACAGCTGTCTTTATTGCAGGTAATGAGTTGATTAGGAGCCTCTAACTGGTCTGTAGGAGCCAGAACTCTTAACCCTTTATCTACCAATGTCCTTTTTTTTGGGACGCCTAATTTTTTGCTTCTAGCAACTAAGATTTTATAATTTTTATAATTAGGTCCAATTTTTTGTGTTGTGTTTGTAAAATGAATGTTTTCAAAACAGGAAATCATGTCATTGTCATTTTTAATTGAATATTGGGACGCCCTTTTCTGAAAAATCCATACTTGTAAAAATTTGGCAAATTATGTTTCTGATTCTTTAGGACCCAAAATCATTAAAAATCTGTCATTTAAAAAAAAAAATTGCTAATTTGGCAAGTAATGGGTTAATGGTAGGTAGGGGATCAAATACTTATTTATCACTTCAAAATGCAAATAAATTTATATAATTTATACAATGTGATTTTCTGGATTTTATTTTTTATATTCTATCAATGTTAAAATTAACCTACCCTTAAAATTATAGACTGTTCATGTCATTGTCAGTGGGCAAACTTACAAAATCAGCAAGGGATCAAATACTTATTTCCCCCACTGTACATGTTAATGGGAATATATGACATATAGTTAGAATAAGATACCGAAACAGTCTCTTTATCAGCCATTTTTATCTTCTGATATTATAATTTTTAAAAATACAATTTCTGTACATGGTAATGGAGGCAGTCATATTGACTCAGCATTTAGTGTTTTGAGTGTAATTGAGTGTTTTCACTAGAAAACTGGCATAAAGCACTTTGAAAAGTCTAAAACATTTTGTGAAAAGCACAAATTTTGCAACTTTTGATATTTTCAACCAGTTTCGGCCAGCTACACCAAAATGAATGGAGCTGGGGAGTAGCCAGGCCATGGCTTCATCCATCAGTCAAATTTATCAATAGTGTAGTGGTGGCGTTTCTTATGCCAGAAATGTTATTCTAGTCTCTGACTGGAGTAACATTTCTGGCAAGGCACACAAAGGTGCACACCACTAATAAAATGCACCAAATTCATTAAGTGTCATGTGCCGTTTAATGAAATCAGGACATCTTGGTATCTGCCATGCAAGAGTTTCATAAATGCAAACTATTTCCGTTATAACTGAGACAAGTGTGAATACAGTCTAATCGGTCGTGTAAATTTACTAGGCTAAGTGCAATACTGATGACAGCTTAGCTTTTCAGTTATTCCCCGAAGAATTGATTGACTGGGATCCCCTCTGGATGTAATGTCCCACTATGGTTGCATAACTAAAAGCTGGGGGCTTGCAATGCAAAATCTCCAACAGTACCCCAAACTGGCCAACTTTAATAGTACTGGTGTTCTCATACGAATTAAAGGGACCGTTTGGGCACTTGTGCTCCAGGAGCTGCGTGTAACTGCAACTTCTTCACTAACTATAATTATACCTCTGGTTATGAGGTACAGAACACCTAAACTTTGGTTTATTGACTGCTCAGTTGGTTAATTCTTCATGGTATCTTGTTGAAAACCCTCACTTTAAAAACCAAGCATCGACCATTATTTTAGTACCATGCATAGGTGTTAACCGGCAGAGAATTTTTCAATTTCCGTGACCCTTTTAGCCTGGGGCTACATAAACAACTTTTCCATAAGCAGCTCAATCTGGCAGCTTTGAATTGCAATGCTATACAGAGACTGGTTGGATGAAAAAGCAACATCCAGAAACTCAGTCATCAGTCGGGTTCACGTTGCATATATTTGCACTCGTAAAAGATAATTGCTATGTTCCAATTCTTCACCAGTCGGATGTTATGCTATGTAAATAGCCTAAAAAGATCAAATATATCATTAGTAAGTGACATTGTAAAGAGCTAATGCGGAAAGCAACAATTCCAAATTATAATTGTCTCACATGAAAGAAATTGAAACTAACACATTTTTTGTAAATTTTCAAATCTCCAATTTGATCAATATTCTAAGGTATTTTTAATGCTTCGAAGAGCCGTACAGATATATCTGTGTTTCCAATCTCTCTCTTTACATAATTCATCTGTACCCTGCTGGCACCAATAAAAGCTCTTCAATCATCTCTTTCTTAAAATATAATATTTAATGATTTTTTTCTTAAAATGTAATATTTTATGATTTTACCTAATAAGTCATTATTCATTCCGGAGCCCTAAAATGTGCTGTCTAAATCTGAAGCATGTATTGCTCTGCGGGAAAATGCAATCAGCTATATCATCTCAAACACATAATTAATTTCAGTATAGACACCTGAGCAGTCTTCGAGTACTTCATGTCCTGCAGCTAAATATCAAAAGACTAGGCTTGTTACCAAGGTTATTTTATAGCAGAATCTCAGAGGAACTCTTGAAATTCCATCACAAATGTAATAAAATAACTGAGTCTGGAAAAAAGTGATTTCTGTGATATTTATTAGTCTCTTATACATCAGCTATTACAGAACTGCTCGCTTACATCATTACGTAATCTCATTTTTTTTCTAAATCATATTGTTAGTCATCTTTAAATCTTCAGCTTAGCGAGTGTGAACGAGCTGAGTGTGACCTGAGCGTAAGTGTGAACGGCGGTAAGTGTGACTTGTGATTCAGTGACTTTGGATTCAGGGAGTTTCCAAGGGAGGAATTACTGAATTGTTGTCTGTATCTTAGTACTTTGCATTTGTTTTTGTTTTTTTGTTTTTTTTTTATTTAACGTTTCTCTGTGGTGCAATCCCCATTAAGGAAATGTGCTCCACTATTGCTAATGCCATCCAGTGCACGTCTTGCCACATGTATGCAGTCCTTGATCAGCCGGTCGAGGGTGCATACTGCTGTGCGAGATGTAAGCACGTTGTCCATTTGGAAGCCCAGATTCTGGATCTAAATGTGCAGCTGGCAACACTGAGATCCATTGACAACATGGAAAGGAGTCTTCTGCTCACGGAGCAGACGCTCAATGGGATAGATGAGGGGGGATGGTAGGATGGAGCTGCAGGACAGTGAAGTAGCAAGCTGGGTGACAGTTAGGAAGCGGGGTAGAGGGAAGAGTGCCAGGGAGGCTAGTCCTGATCTGGCACACCCCAATAAGTTTGCTCAGTTGGCGGATGAGGGGGGTGCCAGTACAGGAGTAGCACTGCTGCAGCCAGGCATGTCCTCTGAAAGCCGGAGGAGTGACTGCTCCAGTAAGGAGCAGCAGGAGAGCAGGGCAGGCCAGACAGGTGCTGGTAGTGGGGAACTCAATTATTAGGGGAACAGATAGGGCAATCTGTCACAAAGACAGGGATCGTCGAACGGTGTACTGCCTACCTGGCGCTCGAGTCCGACACATCGCTGATCGGGTGGACAGATTACTGGGAGGGGCTGGTGAGGACCCAGCGGTCATGGTGCACATTGGCACAAATGACAAAGTTAGAGGTAGGTGGAAGGTCCTTAAAGATGATTTCAGGGAATTAGCTTGCAAGCTGAAAGCAAGGGCCTCCAATGTGGTATTTTCCAAAATACTGCCTGTACCACGTGCCACGCAAGAGAGGCAACGGGAGATTAGGGAGGTTAATAAGTGGCTTAAGAATTGGTGTAGGAAGGAGGGGTTTGGGTTCCTGCAGAACTGGGCTGACTTCTCAGTTGGCTACAGGCTCTACGCTAGGGACGGGCTGCATCTCAATGGGGAAGGTGCAGCTGTGCTAGGGAGAAAATGGCTAGAAGGTTGGAGTTTAAACTAGGGATTGGGGGGAGGGTATTCATTTTATAGGAGGGGAAGATAGTGCAGATAAGAGACCTGGGCACAAATAAGGAATTTGGGGGTGGCGGTGGCGTGGGGGGTGGGGTTAGAACAGTTAATAATTTAAGAAAGAATAGAGGTACAGAGAGGAACATCAAGTGCATGTATACTAATGCCAGAAGCCTCACCAACAAAATGGACGAATTAGAACTAATGTTGTTGGAGCATAATTATGACATGGTGGGGATATCTGAAACATGGCTGGATGAGAACCATGACTGGGCTGTAAACTTGCAGGGTTATAGTCTGTTCAGAAATGACTGAATGGATAGGCGAGGGGGAGGGGTGTGTCTATATGTAAAATCATCCTTAAAACCCATCCTGCGTGATAATATAGGGGAATCTAATGAAAATGTAGAGTCCCTGTGGGTGGAGATAAGGGGAGGGGAAAAAAATAATAAATTACTGATAGGGGTTTGTTATAAATGTCCAACAATAATGGAAGCAATGGAGAATATCCGCATACTTTGCTTTGCCCTCAACAGGGCAGACAAAGAACGCCTGCGCCGGAGCCGCGGCATGAAGACCAGAAGAGGACGTCATGGAATGAAGATAGGAGGTGCCGGAGCGGACCTGAGACACCCATTTGACCGGACCGCAGTGGGACCGCCCCTGGGTGAGTATAATCTAACCTCTTTTACTCCTCTTTCAGGTTACATCGGGGGCTTATCTACTGCATTACAGAATGCTGTAGATAAGCCCCTGATGATGGTGAGCTTACCTCACCATCGATTTTGGGGGTGACAGGTTCCCTTTAATAACTATGTTACTATGTTAGTGATGAGCGAACGTGCTCAGATAAGGCCACTTTAAAAACTTATATCTTATATAACATCATCTAACAATTGCCACAGTCCAGATGATCCGACTGACTCCTTCTGGTCTTGTGTGTAGACTGACTTCGCAACCTTTGTGAAATTTTTGATGAAACGGCAATAATACACAGAAATTCCAGGAAACTTCTGACTACTTGGATAGTAGTTCGGACGGGACACTTCTGGACAACAGCAATTTTCTCAGGATCTGCAACCACACCTTCTGCACTCACTGCATGGCCTAGATACTGCACTCTAGGTTACAATAGATGGCACTTGGAGGGATTGACTTTCAGGCCATAGGTAATGAGTCTTCAAGACATCTGACAGGTGCTCAAGATGTTTTTTGTAAATTATGGAGAACACCAACACATCAACCAGATAAATTAGTAATGTCTTCTAAGTTCTTGTGACCTAGGCAATATTCCATTAGCCTTTAGAAATTCCCTGCCGCATTGCACAGCCCAAATTCATACATTTACTTTCAAACAGGCCCATCGGCGTCATGAAGGCTGTTTTCTCTCCATCTTCTGGGGCAACAGGCACTTTCCAATACCCACTGGTCAAGTCCAGTGTTGAGAACAATGCAGCTGACTTTAAGGCTGTGAAGTATTCTTCAATACATGGCATTGGGAAGGCAGCTTTGTGTGTGACATTATTCAACTTTCTACAGTCCACACAGAATCGGATGTTCCCATCTTTCTTCCCCACAAAGACAAGTGGTTCTGCTAAGGAGTGTGGAATGATCAGAGGGAATGTACAATAGAAACACATGCACCACTTCTGAGTTTTTCCCCCACTTCTGCTTTTGGCTTACAGATACTGATGTATTAAAATTGTACAAACATAGCAACATAGCTGCCAGTTCTGCTACATCTTAAAGTAGCACACTATGACTTTTCGGCATTACAATTATAATTTCAAAAATACTTACGTCTCCATTGTACACAGTAACCAGTTTGCTAAATGGAGTAAGAGGAGGCCCTACAGTGGTTCCAGGCTATAATGTAATAACATGCTCCAAAGATCCAGCAAAAAAATAAACCAATTTAAAAAGAAACTATCACTTCCGAAAATGCTAATTATCTGTAGATATTGGGTTAATCTGCAGGTAAATAGCATTACAATGCTGCCCAGCCCCCTTACTGAAAGTGTGGCTACTGGGAGAAAATAAGTTTATTTCTACCCAGGAGCCGCCGGCTTTGTCAAAAGTCCAGGAGTGTTCATACAGCCACCACTCACAGTATAGTGTATAGTAAGCGATGAGTGTAATTGCTCAGTGCATGCCCTCATATATGAAATACGTTCATTTTCTCCCAGTAGCAGCACTCTCTATAAGGCGGCCGGGCAGTGTTATTGCATTATTTATCTGTAGAAGAACCCCATATATGCCGGTGAATGGCGTTTTCCAACATGACAGATTGCCTTTAAAGCCAATAATTTGCCAACAGAGTTTTATTTTCTGCTGAGAGTATGGAGGGGAATGTCAGTATGGAGGTAAGCAGGGAGAAGTGTAGCATTGCTGGAATCATACCTCGGCAGAGATGTCCTTCTGGAGGCTGTGTAAGATTCTAGTTCAAGAAGGACAAGATACTGTAAATACAGTAGTAGCAGCAGTGGTTTGGTTACTCCGGAGGTCTGTTGTGTAGTCTAGTCAATAGGCCTTTAGGTGTTGCAAATTGAATGGACAGATGTTAGGAGGGGTGCTGACGGAGTGACCCTTGAGGACAGGGCGAGGGTTAGTGAATGGCAAGCTTTGACGAAAAATAGCTTAGCCTGTAGGTAAAGGACAAGGTATTAGCAAGTCTCTTGAGAGAAGAATATGAGATACAGAGAACAATCCCGTAAATTAAAGTGGAAAGTGAATTCCAAGAGATGGGCTGTGTGAAGTTACATTGACCTGGAGTGAACCCCGTAAAGCCAACAGGGGACTGAGAAAATTATTACTGATTAATTCAATTATATTTTAATTCTCTGTTATACTGCCTCCATGTGTGTTTTGACACCATTAGGATATTGTTCCTCATCTGAGCATTGTGACCATCAAGTCTGTTCGTGGCTGCAACATTGCACTGATTTGCCACTGAATGTGAAGTAGAAAAATTGTAAAGTTGATTTGTTTAAACTGAGTTTTGTCTTTGACTGTCTTCTTTTAAAACTGTGGTCTCCAATCCATGGGTTGTGAGCCACATGTGGCTCACCAGCCCTTCATGTCTGACTCATTGTCCCTTAATGTCTGACTCATCGGATCATCATGTCTGGCTCATCGGCCCTTCATGTCTGGCTCATTTACCCATCATATCTGGCACATCAGCCTTTCATGTCTTGTTCATTGGCTCCTCATGTCTGGCTCATCGGCCCTTCATGTCTGGCTCATGGTTGTCTACTCAGGTGAATGCCACTCTCACCTGTACTGGCATACCACAGGAGCCTTATTACTTGCTGCGGGCAACTCAGGCACTATTACTTTCATACCCATACAGATCAGATAATGATGGCTTATCCCTAGATTAGGCCATCAACAAAAAAGCAGCGGTCACAGCAGCAAACCCGTCATTAAGGCCGGGGTCACACTAGTGTAGAATCCGGACGAATGCTATGCGATAAAACATCGCATAGCACATGGACCACTGGTAATCTATGGGGCAGCTCACATAACCATTTTTTACATAACCATTTTTTTACTCAGGCGTACTCAGCGTGCGAGTGAAATAGCAGCATGCTGCGATTTTACGCCTATATCGCCAATGCAAGCCTATGGGTGCGAGAAAAATTTGGACACCACACGGACCATCTTTGTGACTTGTGAGAAATACGCACAGATTTTCTTCATTTCAGCCCATTGAGCAATTAAATTCAATGGGGAAAAGCAGTGAGAAATGTAAAGCCATATGGATGTCATATGTATACGTGGGTGCGAGAAAATCACATAATCGCTTTGCAAATGCATTACACACGGTGTTGTGAATTCTGTGGCAGAGCTCCCTCCTGTGGTCACAAGTGGTACTTCGGCTGATTCTGTCTATGAGCTTCCGTTGGTGGATGTGAGTGGTACTGCGGCTTCTGAGTTTCCTTCCTCAGGTGATGTGGTGAAGTCGTTAGGTGCTGCTCTATTTAACTCCACCTAGTGCTTTGCTCCTGGCCTCCAGTCAATGTTCTAGTATTGGTCTTGCTTCCTCCTGGATCGTTCCTGTGGCCTGTCTTCCTGCATAAGCTAAGTTTTGCTTGTGTTATTTTTGTTTGCTATTTTTTCTGTCCAGCTTGCTTAATTGGTTTTTCTTGCTTGCTGGAAGCTCTGGGACGCAGAGGGAGCACCTCCGTACCGTTAGTCGGTGCGGAGGGTCTTTTTGCCCCCTCTGCGTGGTTGTTTGTAGGGTTTTGTGTTGACCGCAAAGCAATCTTTTCTATCCTCGGTCTGTTCAGTAAGTTGGGCCTCACTTTGCTAAATCTATTTCATCTCTGCGTTTGTATTTTCATCTCTACTCACAGTCATTATATGTGGGGGGCTGCCTTTTCCTTTGGGGTATTTCTCTGAGGCAAGGTAGGCTTATTTTTCCTTCTTAGGCCTAGCTAGTTTCTCAGGCTGTGCCGAGTTGCATAGGGAGCGTTAGGCGCAATCCACGGCTGCCTCTAGTGTGGTTGGATAGGATTAGGGATTGCGGTCAGCAGAGTTCCCTCGTCCTATGTCTTTTGGTTATTGTCAGGTCACTTTGTGTGCTCTGAACTTCAAGGTCCATTGTGGTTCTGAATTACCTATTCATAACAACACGGATGACCATACGTCCGGCAGGGAGACTCTGACCAATTTTCCATACAGCAAGTGTGACCCCGGCCTAAGACTGACATGCGCTGCACCAGTCTTAATGAATCAGTCCCTTTGTCATGGTTAGCTGAATTGCACAATTTTTTTTCTGCCATCTTAATTAATAAGAGAACAGACCTGTCTCAGTAATGTTGCTCTTAGGCTGAAGTCACACTAGCGATTTTAAAATCGGTCTGCTGGAGGTCATTTTGCATTGCTCTGGCAGTGCTCCTCCTGTTCCTCCTTGCACAAAGGCTGAGGTAGCGGTCCTGCTGCTGGGTTGTTGCCCTCCTACAGCCCCCTCCACGTCTCCTGGTGTACTGGCCTATCTCCTGGTAGGGCCTCCAGTCTATAGACACTACGCTGACAGACACAGCAAACCTTCTTGCCACAGCTCACACTGATGTGCCATCCTGGATGAGCTGCACTACCTGAGCCACTTGTGTGGGTTGTAGAGTCCGTCTCATGCTACCATGAGTGTGAAAGCACAACCAACATTCAAAAATGACCAAAACATCAGCCAGAAAGCATTGGTACTGAGATGTGGTCTGTGGTCCCCACCTGCAGAACCACTCCCTTATTGAGTGTGTCCTGATAATTACCAATAATTTCCATGTGTTGTCTATTCCAATTGCACAACAGCATGTGAAATTGATTGTCAAACAGCGCTGCCTCCTAAGTGGACAGTTTTATTTCACAGAAGTTTGATTTACTTGGAGTTATATTCTGTTGTTTAAGTGTTCCCTTTATTTTTTGAGCAGTAATATATATGTATATATATATATATATACATATACATATATATATATATATATATATATATATATATATATATATATATATATATATTAATAAATAGATAGAATAAAAGCTGGCAATTCGGTAGCCGAGTAGTAAAATTACAGCAGGAGCAGACAGGATAGAATAGATGAATTACATACAGTATATACACATAGAATAGGTAGAGATATAGATGTCAGTGACATATACAATTAGTACAGTGTGTGCAGGTTCCTGTACATGTATTTAATTAATAAAAAGATTATTTTTCTGAAAAAAATGGCGTGGGCTCCCGCATAATTTTGTTAACCAGCAGAGGAAAAGCCGATGGCTGGGGCAGATGTTTGTTGCCTGGGAAGGGGATAATACTTATGGTGCTGTATACTTAGCCTTTACTTGCTGTTAAAATGGGGGACCCCCCCAAAAAAAAAAATTATGTTGGGTCCCCCTTTAATTAATAACCAGCAAAGACTATGCAGACAGCTGCGGGCTGATATTAATAGCTTAGGAAGTGGCCATGGATACTGGCCCCCCCAGGTTAAAAACATCAGCTCTCAGCCACCCCAGAAAAGGCACATCTCTAAGATGCACTAATTCTGGCACTTATCCTTGCAAGTGGGAATGAGCCCTTACATAGTGCTGCTGACTGAGCCATTTCATCATAATGCTTCATCAAGCCTTAATTTTATGTACAGTGCCCCGGTAGTGTCCTCATACAATCCCCACAGTTTTCTCTCTTCGTGTCCTTACTTGTCCTCCCTGGTTTCCAATCATTGCTCTGAGCTCGTACTGACTCTTTGTCCTAGCAACAGACTGAATTCTTCATAGTTTATTCTGTTTCAAAAAGACAAAAGTACATCAAAAGCTGTTTATGTATAAACAGGCAATCCCTGCAAGTGTTGTGGCTGTGGAACAGCGCTGAGAAATGCAGGTGCGGGGACTAGAATATATTATTCGAGCACACCGAAGACACTTGGTTAGCACCCGAGCATGCCCGGATAACACCATATCAGAACACATTCACTTATCACTAATTGGTATGTTTTTGTAATGTAGGAGATACTAGTTTTCAAGGAGAATATATACCCATACTCAGGAAGGATATGGAAGCTTTGTGGAGACTTTGACTTTGGTCAGCATCGAAGACAACACTCACTGAAGCCATCATGCCACCCGTATGACAAAATGACTCTTCTTCTCATGTGCAACATTTTAGTGGATGAAATACCGGTACATAGAAAAGTAGGACTCTTTTTTTTCATTTGGGACTCTAAAAAGATATTTTTTTCATCAATAGAAAGGTTCCCGTTCACACTCTTCTAAAGTATTTTTAGCAAATTAAAAAATATAACACCTAACTTTCCAGTGTTAGTTTCCCTATAAAGGAGCATTTTAGTATTGGCGGTAAATTAACACTTATATATGTAAATATTGTTATCATTATAAACTACTTGCTTTGTTTTATTGGCCTACAAATGTAATTTTCCTTCTTGTCTTTTGTATGTTTTATTATCAATCAATCAATCAGTAGGTCATTTCCAGGATCCATAACCTTTTAGATAAAAAAAAAAATGCTCAGCTCATCTTGATCCACTTTTTTCTTCTCCGCGCATCAGCAGCTTAGCTAAAGCATTTTCATCTGGCACTCCATCAAAGGCCGCCTTGAGCACATTCTCACCTCATTTCCTGATAAACCAACTTACAGAATCTTTGAAATCTCTAAATTGACACGTGTTTTTGGTTTTACAGTGTAATTTTTTGGTGTCTCTGACAAAGAGAAATGCTTTACTCCTAGATCAGAGTGACAAAGCCTTTATACATGCAGTTTTCCTTTATGAAGCATTATGCCACAGTGAGGTCCTTTGAGCGCTAGGTAAGAGAGAAATCTAAGTATTTTATTCAAACAGTCCTGAATCACCAAAGCATGAAATATTAAAGGGACTACCTCAGACGTAAAGCAGAATATATTGATAAATGCCTTAATGCAGAATCCCACAGGGACCATATGGATCTTCATAGCTGAAAACCAATCTTATGGGAACACCTGAGCGAGACAACTGAAGATAATGTAACCATGCAAATAACCTAGCCAGACAAACTCTAGTTCCATCTATTGAAAGTAACAATCCTAAAACGCAATATTAACCCTTTAAAGGAAGCTACACCCCAAAAAACAACAGCAAAACCAAAGGTATGATCTGGAACATATGTGAGGGAGCTCCACGGCCATAGTCGTGGCTGAGACATGGCTCTTGTGCACCCTGGTCTCCCATCACATACAAGCAATGTCCTTACCTCTCTGCACCTTCACCTTCAGGGTCTCCTCTGAGTTTCTGAAGACCCCCTCCACACGATTGCACACAAACAGAGACACAGTCCAATTTCAACTGTAAACAAATAACTTTACTTCGTTCCTTTTGCAGCACGTCCATGTCAGATACAGCATCAGTGTAGGGTTCCATGCAATTCACAACCTTAGCTTTCCCTGTACTCTTCCCTACACCTTTCAGAGGGTGCCTGGATTGTACCTTTTCATCCGGGATTGCAGCATCCTCCCTGTTAAGCTTTACTACGTTCAGGAATTCCCTTGTCCGTTTCGCACCAGACAGGAGGGCATCTGCTCATAAAGTAAGCTGCCACATGATGAGCGTCCTGCGTCCTTGTACTACTGTGGCTTTGGCTACAGCTTCTGGTCCCACTGCTGCTGACACTGCTGCCCTTCCGGCCCACTGGCCCTGGACGGCTGGGCCCCTTGCTTCACCATTGCGGAGGCAACCGCACTGTACGGGCTCTAAGGCCTTTCTGCTATAAACAGGGAAAACCTTCTATCTTAACCATGGTTGGCTCCTCCTAAGTAACTATGCCTACTGTATTATGTACACTAATGTACCCCATCTATTGGCATAACTGAGGTACTACACTTTCCCTATTAAAACTGTACAAATAACAGAGCAGCCATATATATACAATTACACATACAAGGCAATATATGAGGAAAGGGAAGGGAGCATCACACGGTCCTGGTACACCCCTTAGAAATACAGTAGGTTATTATACATGCAAAGTATAAGAGCATATTCACACTGTGGTCATTCTCTGCCCCCATCTACATTGAGGTCATCTGACACTAGGCTTTAATTCTAGAGGATAAGACGTCCTGATTGGGGTTCACTTTTTACACTTTTTTTTAATCAAAAACAGTATTTATTAAGTTCCCTATGATATTTATATGCACTATTACTATTTACTTACCTACAGCGGGGTATTTGTTCTTTCACTGGCGGACACAGACAGAAAAGGGCCCCTGTGCAAGAAAAATGTTTGGACCCTTTGCAGCTCAAGAGTTCCTAAAAATGCAAAATTGCACCTGTTTTGGAGGTAGAAATGGGCCCCCTTTCCTCTTAGGTCCCTGTGTGGCCACACAGGTTGCACCAATGATATGGCCGCCCCTGTGTTCTTTTTTGTTTCTATCTTTGGTTTTGTCTGTTAAATGGCCACAGTGTGAAGAGTGTAATTTTACACAAAGCTTCGTATTTCCATGGTTCTAACTGCAAGCAACTACTATTACTACAATACAGTAATTCTTCCATGAAGGCATAGTATGCAATGACAAAAAGCATCACTGTTAGTGTTGAGCATTCCGATACCGCAAGTATCGGGTATCGGCCGATATTTGCGGTATCGGAATTCCGATACCGAATTCCGATACTTCCCGCGTATCGGATACCGGAATCGGAAGTTCCCAGAATTCAAACTGAACGCAGCAGCCAATGAGGAATGATTGGAAGTGTGGGCACATCCTGTTTAGCATGGTGGGCATGTAAGTACTGGCAAGGCTTGGATTGGCTGCTGAAATGATGTCACTCTGCACTATAAAAAACGCTGCCGCCATTTTGCGCTCACTCTGCTGTGATTTCAGTTAGGGACAGGACGCTGTGTTCTAACTGAGGGCCAGTCGAGCTAGCTAATTGCTTTATTTTCCTTTCCAAAGGCTAATTTAGCAAAACGCTGTGTGTTCTTCACTGTTCACCTTGCTCTTGCCTTGCAGCGCTGTTTTAACAGCGTTCTGCAAGGTCTCTGTGTGTGTGTGTGTGTGTGCAGCTCACTCTGTAGTCTGTGTGCAGCCATATACCCGGTTGTATTCAGCTCAGGGGGGGTTCACACTGCCTCACACAGTTGTCCTTTTTTGCTCTTAGTGCAGCCTGCTGCACATTTTTTCTCAAATTTCCTATTAGTGTTTTTCCACCAGTCTCCAGCTCTATTGTGGAAAAACACTACATAGGATAACCTAGAGGGGGGTTTTTGGGCCTTGCAGCGCCGTTTACGGCTGTCTGCACGGTCTCCGTGTGAGCCCAGCTCGCCCTGTAGTCTGTGTGCAGCCATAGCCGGTTGGATTCAGCTCAGGGTTCGTTACTGGCTCATACCTTGAGAAAAATTTTACTTTTTTTCAAATAGTGCAGCCTGTTTAAAATGTGAAAAAAAAAAATTCCTATTAGTGTCTTTCCACTCGTATCCAGCTAAATAGTGGAAAAACACTATATAGGATAACCTAGAGGAGGGTTTTTTGGCCTTGCAGCGCCGTTTACGGCTGTCTGCACGGTCTCTGTGTGAGCGCAGCTCGCCCTGTAGTCTGTGTGCAGCCATAGCCGGTTGGATTCAGCTCAGGGTGCGTTACTGCCTCATACCTTGAAAAACAATTTCCTTTTTTTCAAATAGTGCAGCCAGTTTAAAATTTGAAAAAAAAAATTCCTATTAGTGTCTTTCCACTCGTATCCAGCTAAATAGTGGAAAAACACTATATAGGATAACCTAGAGGAGGTTTTTTTGGCCTTGCAGCGCCGTTTACGGCTGTCTGCACGGTCTCCGTGTGAGCCCAGCTCGCCCTGTAGTCTGTGTGCAGCCATAGCCGGTTGGATTCAGCTCAGGGTTCGTTACTGCCTCATACCTTGAGAAAAATTTTACTTTTTTTCAAATAGTGCAGCCTGTTTAAAATTTGAAAAAAAAAATTCCTATTAGTGTCTTTCCACTCGTATCCAGCTAAATAGTGGAAAAACACTATATAGGATAACCTAGAGGAGGGTTTGTTGGCCTTGCAGCGCCGTTTACGGCTGTCTGCACGGTCTCTGTGTGAGCGCAGCTCGCCCTGTAGTCTGTGTGCAGCCATAGCCTGTTGGATTCAGCTCAGGGTGCGTTACTGCCTCATACCTTGAAAAACAATTTCCTTTTTTTCAAATAGTGCAGCCAGTTTAAAATTTGAAAAAAAAAATTCCTATTAGTGTCTTTCCACTCGTATCCAGCTAAATAGTGGAAAAACACTATATAGGATAACCGAGAGGAGGGTTTTTTGGCCTTGCAGCGCCGTTTACGGCGGTCTACACGGTCTCCGTGTGATTTAAACTAGCTCTGTAGCCCGATCTGCACCAAAAAAAAAGTTAAGTTCACCAAACACAACTTAACACTTGTGTAGGCCACATTTGAAAAATAATAAAGTTTAGTCCACAATTTACAACATTAGTGTTTCTTACACCTGTTAGGAGGAGCATTTCAGGAATAAGCACACTAAGGCCTTAGTACTTTTCTGCTTATCTTTATCTGTCAACCAAGATGAAGAGGGCAGGGAGTAAGGCACGTGGGCGTGGGCGCGGAGCAGGGAGAGGAGCAGGGAGAGGACGTGGTGATTCTGTGCCTGCTGCGGGCGCCGGTGACTCGTCGTCACTCAGTTTCAGCAGGGAACAGTCCTTCATGCGCAGCTTTGTCGGAGAGCGCCGTGCACCGCTGCTACGTGAAGACCAAATTGAAGCCGTTGTCGGGTGGATGGCAGCTAACGCCTCGGCATCGACTTCAGTTAGTGCCACATCCTCTCAGGCACAGAGCACTGGAGAGCAGCCATCTGTCTCTTCACCACCTGCCAAATTGGCCAGGCAGTCAGAGAGCCCAGGACAGGAGCCGTCTCTACTTCTGTTCTCTGAATCTCTTGGCTTGGAAACAGGGGGCCAGCCAAGCAGCATTGGAGAAATGGAAGAAGAAGCAGTGTGCAGTGATGCCCAAAAGCTTTATCTCTCTGACTCTGAAGAGGCAGGTGGGCCAGTGCCTCCGGTGACCACAGCGCAGTACGCATCTGATGATGAAACTCAGGTGCCGCTTTCTGATGCGTACTGTGCTGCCGAGACTACCCAGGAGGAGCAGTTGGTGGCAGAGGGTAGTGGAGATGATGAGGTCCTTGACCCATCGTGGCGTGAGGAACAGGAAGGTGGTGGGAGCAGCTCTGAGGAAGAGCTTCCCCTTACGGGCCAAAGAGGGAGAGGGAGGGGGAAGACTGCGGAGCCTGTAGCCTCCACTTTGGCACCCGTTAGGAGCCTGTCTCTTTCCAAAGCCAAAAAGGGCGCTCCCAAGACTTGCAGTGCCTGGTCCTTTTTTGACACAGTTGCAGATGACATTTGTTTTGTCAAATGCAAGCTGTGTCATCAGAAAGTAAAAAGAGGTAAAAGTGTCAGCAACCTCAATACCACAAATATGTGGAAACATGTGCGGAACAGGCACGCGGTGGAGTTACAGAAACACAGTGAAGACGTAGGCCAACCAACAGCGGCAGCTACCACCTCTTCATCTCGTGTTGCCTCTTCCTCCACTGTTGTCCAGAGACCTAGTGTAATTCCACCCACAGCACCACCTTCCCAGTCATCCTCACACTCCCAGTCTACTCTACAGCCATCGGTAGTCCAGGCATGGGAGAAAAGGCGGGCATTCTCGGCCAACCACCCCCGAGCACAGGCTCTGAATGCAGGCATTGCCAAACTGTTGTCCCTGGAAATGCTCTCGTTCAGGCTGGTGGAGACTGACAGCTTCCGTGACTTGATGGCATTGGCAGTCCCACAGTACAAGGTGCCCAGCCGCTTTTACTTCAGCAGGCAGGCTGTCCCTGCCCTGCACAGGCATGTTGAGGCAAACATAAAACATGCGCTACTGAACGCCGTCAGTAGCAAGGTCCACCTCACCACCGATGCGTGGACCAGTCAGCATGGACAGGGGCGATATGTTTCCCTCACTGCCCATTGGGTTAATGTTGTTGAGCCAGGTACAGATCGTGCGAGAGGCGCAGGACGTGTCCTGCCCACTCCAAGGATTGCAGGAATCCAGTCTGTACGCATCGACTCCTCGAGGGTGGGGTGATGACGAGCGGGCAGAGATCATGTCTCAAGCAGGGGACAGCGTTTCTGGGCCAGTTGGCACTCTGCAGCACATGGTGGATTTCATGCTGCAGTGCCTGAGAAACGACCGCCGCATCGACCACATTCTCAACATGCCTGATTATTGGGTGTTCACCCTCCTCGATCCTCGCTACCGGGACAACGTCCAAAACCTCATCCCTGCGTTGACCCGGGAGCGTAAATTGCGGGAGTACCACGACACACTGGTGAATTCCATCATCTTCTCCTGTCCAACTGAGAGGAGTGCTGCTAGTGCTTTACAAAGCAGCTCAGTGCGTCGAGGCAGTGGGGGAGGCTCTGCCCAAAGAGGGAGCAGAAGCAGTGCCTCTGCCCAAGGCAAGCAGAGTATGGCACAACTCTGGCACACTTTTGTGTGCCCGCCCCAAATGTCTACACCATCACCGGCGGCTCCAGTCAGCAGGAGGCAACGGTTCCGTCAGATGGTGACAGACTACATGGCTTGCCCTCTTACTGTACTCCCAGACGGCTCTTCCCCGTTCAAGTTTTGGGTCTCTAAGCTGGATACATGGCCAGAGCTAAGCCAGTATGCATTGGAGGTGCTGGCTTGCCCTGCGGCTAGTGTCTTATCAGAACGTGTCTTTAGTGCCGCAGGTGGTGTACTAACAGACCGTCGCATGCGACTATCCTCCGATAACGTTGACCGGCTTACTTTCCTGAAAATGAACCAGGCCTGGATCTCGCAGGAATTTGCCACTCCTCTGCCTGATTAAGTAATTGGGTGTCATCCAGGTCTCCTGCTGTGTTCATCTTTCTACCACCTGAACTGCTATTCCTGGGCTCCAACACCGCCAGTTGCGGCTCAGAAGTGCAGGCTGCACAGTAAAAACATACGACCCAGTGTTATTGGGTTTCAGTAACGTCAGCTGATCCCCCGCTGTGTAGCCGGCAATGTGTCCTGCGACCGCCACGCTGGCACAACCTAAATGTAAGGGAACCTGTCCCCCCCCGTCGTTTGTTACTGAAAGAGCCATCTTGTGCAGCAGTAATGCTGCACAAGGAAAAGGTAGCTCTTTTTTTTTAGCTCTTTGCACACGCAGAACTTAACACTTATAAAATGTGTTCACTGATACCGTTATACCGTCCCGGAGCTGGGACTTTCCTTCGTAATGTGACGCAGCACAGCCGTCATTCCTACCCCCTTGGTGCCATGCGCTGCCTCCTCAGCGTTGTTTTAAGCTGTCACGGAGCCTGCGCTGTTCTGTTATCCCTTGGGCATGCCCTATTTGCGCTGCCTGTCTTCTGACATAATTTGGTGTCAGGCTGGCTGCGCCTGTGCGGCCGCGCTGCCCGAGATCCCGCCTCGCAGTGTCTTCTGATTGAGTCACACTGCGGGCCTGGGATCCATGGGCATGCGCAGTGCATATCTTCCCCTCGGGCTCTCGCTCATTTCCCTCCGCCTTCTTTAGACTGTGCGACGTCAGCTGATCCCTAGCATGCCACGGCCGTGACACCGCACAGTCTGAAGAAGAGGGAAGGAGGGGAGTGAGAGTCGAGGTTATGCACTGTGCATGCCCATGGTTCCAAGGCCCGCAGTGGGATTACGTTAGACGAGACTGCGAGGTGGGATCTGGAGCAGCGTGGACGCACAGGCACTGACAGCCTGACACCAAATTATGTCAGAAGACAGGCAGCGCTAATTGGGCATGGCCAAGGGCTAACAGAACAGCGCAGGCTCCGTGACAGCTTAAAACAACGCTGAGGAGGCAGCGCACGGCATCAAGGGGATAGGAATGACAGCTGTGCTGTGTCCCATTACGAAGGAAATTCGCACCTCCGGAACGGTTTAACGGTATAAAGGGACACATTTTTAGTGTTTACTTCGGTGTTTGCAAGGAGCATAATTAAAAGAGCAACCTTTTCCTTTTGCATCCTTAGTGCTGCACAAGATGGCTCTTTCAGCTACAAACGTCTTGGGGGGGGGGGTTAAAGGTTTCCTTTCAACTTGCTCCAATCAGGCTTCGGCCTACACTCTGTTCCTCTGCTCCTCCTGCTGTCCCTGGGCTCTAACACCGCCAGTTGGTGCCTGGAAGTGCTGTGTGCACAGTCAACAGTCGCTCCTCTGTTATTGGGGTTCAGTAACGTCAGCTGATCCCCAGCTGTGTGTGCGGCAATACCTCCAATCTGCTCCTCCTGCTGTCCCTGGGCTCTAACACCGCCAGTTGGTGCCTGGAAGTGCTGTGTGCACAGTCAACAGTCGCTCCTCTGTTATTGGGGTTCAGTAACGTCAGCTGATCCCCAGCTGTGTGTGCGGCAATACCTCCAATCTGCTCCTCCTGCTGTCCCTGGGCTCTAACACCGCCAGTTGGTGCCTGGAAGTGCTGTGTGCACAGTCAACAGTCGCTCCTCTGTTATTGGGGTTCAGTAACGTCAGCTGATCCCCAGCTGTGTGTGCGGCAATACCTCCAATCTGCTCCTCCTGCTGTCCCTGGGCTCTAACACCGCCAGTTGGTGCCTGGAAGTGCTGTGTGCACAGTCAACAGTCGCTCCTCTGTTATTGGGGTTCAGTAACGTCAGCTGATCCCCAGCTGTGTATCCGGCAACGTGTCATGCGACCGCCACGCTGGCACAACTAAAATGTAAGGGGACCTGTCCCCCCCCCCCTAGGCGTTTGTTACTGAAAGAGCCACCATGTGCAGCACTAATACTGCACAAGGGAAAGGTCGCTCTTGAAATTATGCTCCTTGCAAACGCTGAACTACACACTCATGTAATGTGTCCCCTCACACCGTCCAACCATCCCGGAGGTGGGACTTTCCTTTGTAATGTGACGCAGCACAGCCGTCATTGCTACCCCCTTGGCACCGTGCGCTGCCTCCTTAGCGTTGTTTGATTCCGTCATGGACCCTGCGCTGTTATGTTATCCCTTGGCCATGCACAGTTTGCGCTGCCCGTCCTCTGACATCATTTGTTGTCGTCCTGGCTGCGCCTGTGCGTCCACGCTGCCCGAAATCACACCTCGCAGTGTCGTCTAATGTGATCCCACAGTGGGCCTGGTATCCATGGCCATGCGCAGTGCATAAACTAGCCTCTCACTCCCCTTCTTCACGCTTCTTCAGACTAGGCGGCGTCAGCTGATCCCTAATAGCATGCCACGGCCGTGACGCCGCACAGTCTGAAGAAGCAGGAAGGAGGTGAGTGAGAGGCGATGATATGCACTGCGCATGCCCATGGATCCCTGGCCCGCAGTGGGACTACATTAGATGACACTGCAAGGTTGGATCTCGGGCAGCTTGGATGCACAGGCACTGCCAGCCTGACACCTACATGATGTCAGAAGACGGGCACTGCTAACTGTGCATGGCCAAGGGATAACATTACAGCGCGGGCTCCGTGACAGAACCAAACAACGTTGAGGAGGTGGCGCCCGGCACCAAGGGGGTTGGAATGACGGCTGTGCTGTGTCACATTACAAAGGAAAGTCCCACTTCCGGGATGGTTTGACGGTGTGAGGGGACACATTATATGAGTGTGTACTTCAGCGTTTGCAAGGAGCATAATTTTTGGAGCCACCATTTTCCATGTGCAGTATTACTGCTGTACAAGATGGCTCTTTCAGCAACAAATGCCTGGGGGGGGGGGGTTAAAGGTTTCCTTTCAACTTGCTCCACTGCAGGCTTCGGCCTACACTCTGCTCCTCTTTGATTCCCTGGGTTTCAACACTGTCAGTTGCCACCTGGAAGAGTTGTCTACACAGAAAAAACACTAGGTGATGTGTCAGTGGGGTTCAGCACCGCCAGCTGTTCCCCTGCTGTGTAGTCGGCAACGTGTCCAGCACAAGCCACGCTGGCACAACAGAACAAAAGCTGCCACCAGTGCAGGCTTCGGCCTACACTCTGCTCCTCTCCTCCTCCTGCTGACCCTGGGCTCAAACACCGCTAGTTCTTGCCCGGAAGTGCTAGCTGCACAGAGAAAAACACCAGCCAATGTGTTAGTGGGGTTCAGCAACGCCAGCTGTTCCCCTGCTGTGTAGCCGGCAACGTGACCTGCAAACGCCACGCAGGCACATGAACTGAAATTAAAGGGAACCTGGCCCCACCCCCCCAGGTGTTTCTATGTATAACAGCCACCTAGTACAGCAGTACTGCTGCATTTGTACAAGGTGGCTGACTTTTTCTCCTTGCCCACGTGGAACTCAACACGTACAAAATGTGTCTCAATGAGACCATTCCACTGTCCCTGAGGTGTGACTTTCCTTTCTAATGATACGCAGCACCCCCCTTGGTAGCGTTTCCCGTCTTTTGTCATCATGGTTAGCTGGCTGCGCCTGTGCATCCGCCCTGCTAGAAACAACGCCCCTCGTTGTCATATTTATTTTGTCAGCGAGGGTGTGGTTTATGGGCACGAGCAGTGCATATGTTCGCCTGTCTTAACTCATCTCCTTCCGCCTTCTTCAGACTGTGCGGCCTCCTGGCCGTGGTAGGCGATAAGGGATCAGCTGAGGCCGCCCAGTCTGGAGCAGGTGTAAGGACATGTGTAAGCGGCAAACCTATTTACTGCACAAGGCCACGAATCCCAGCCACGCAGTGTGATTTTTTGAAAACACACTGTGGGTCTGGGATTCATGTCCATCGCTAACCGCAACGGCCGAAATGAAATGAGGTCAGAAGACAGGAAGCGCTCACAGCGCATGGCCAAGGGATCACAATAGCGCAGACTCCTGTACAGCAAATAACAACGCTCAGGAATCTGCGCCCAGTACCTAGGTGCAAATTTTGACACCTGTGCTGCGTCTCCTTAAAAAGACAAGTCACGCCTCCACAACTGTTTGACAGTATAATGGGCTAAATAGTGTACGTGTTTTAGTCAGCGTGTGCAAGGAGCAAAACAAATAGAGCAACCTTTTACTTGTGCAGCATTAATGCTGCACAAGGTGTGGCTCTTGTACCTTGCAACACCTGAGGGGGGTTAAAGGTAACCTTTGAAATTGGTTCAACTAGGCTTCGGCCTACACTCTGCTCCTCTCCTGCTGACCCTGGGCTCAAACACCGCTAGTTTTTGCCCGGAACTGCTAGCTGCACAGAGAAAAACACCAGTCAATGTGTTAGTGAGGTTCAGCACCGCCAGCTGTTCCCCTGCTGTGTAGTCGGCATCGTGTCCAGCACAAGCCACGCTGGCACAACTGACCAAAAGCTGCCACCAGTGCAGGCTTCGGCCTACACTCTGCTCCTCTCCTCCTCCTGCTGACCTTGGGCTCAAACACCGCCAGTTTCTGCCCGGAAGTGCTAGCTGCACAGAGAAAAACACCAGCCAATGTGTTAGTGGGGTTCAGCACCGCCAGCTGTTCCCCCGCTGTGTAGCCGGCATCGTGTCCAGCACAAGCCACGCTGGCACAACTGACCAAAAGCTGCCACCAGTGCAGGCTTCGGCCTACACATTGCTCCTCTCCTCCTCCTGCTGACCCTGGGCTCTAACACCGCCAGTTTTTGCCCGGACATGCGAGCTGCACAGAGAAAAACACCAGTCAATGTGTCAGTGGGGTTCAGCACCGCCAGCTGTTCCCCTGCTGTGTAGCTGGCAACGTGACCTGCAAACGCCACGCAGGCACATGAACTGAAATTGAAGGGAGCCTGCCCCCCACCCCCAGGTGTTTCTATGTAAAACAGCCACCTTGTACAGCAGTACTGCTGCATTTGTACAAGGTGGCTGACTTTTTCTCCTTGCCCACGTGGAACTCAACACGTACAAAATGTGTCTCATTGAGACCATTCCACTGTCCCTGAGGTGTGACTTTCCTTTCTAATGATACGCAGCACCACCCTTGTTAGCGCTGCCCGTCTTTTGACATCATTGGTTAGCTGGCTGCGCCTGTGCGTCTGCCCTGCTCGAAACAACGCCCCTCGGTGTCTTATTTTTTTGAACAGCGAGGGTGTGATTGATGGGCATGTGCAGTGCATATGTTTGCCTGTGTTCACTCATCTCCTTCCGCCTTCTTCAGACTGGGTGTCCTCATGGCCGCGGCAGGCGATAAGGGATCAGATGAGGCCGCCCAGTCTGAAGCAGGTGTAAGGACATGTGTGAGCGTCAAACATATTTACTGAACAAGGCCACGAATCCCAGCCACGCAGTGTGATTTTTTGAAAACACACTGTGGGTCTGGGATTCATGTCCATCGCTAACCGTAACGGCCGACATTAAATGAGGTCAGAAGACAGGAAGCGCTCACAGCGCATGGCCAAGGGATCCCAATAGCGAAGACTCCTGTACAGCAAATAACAACGCTCAGGAATCTGCGCACAGCAGCTAGGTGTAAATTTTGACACCTGTGCTGCATCTCCTTAAAAAGACTAGTAGTCACGCCTCCACTACTGTTTGACAGTATAATGGGCTAAATAGTGTACGTGTTTTATTCAGCGTGTGCAAGGAGCAAAATTAAATAGAGCAACCTTTGACTTGTGCATCATTAATGCTGTTCAAGGTGTGGCTCTTGTACCTTGCAACACCTGAGGGGGGGTTAAAGGTAACCTTTGAAATTGGTTCAACTAGGCTTCGGCCTACACTCTGCTCCTCTACTCCTCCTGCTGACCCTGGGCTCAAACAACGCCAGTTTCTGCCCGGACATGCTAGCTGCACAGAGAAAAACACCAGCCAATGTGTTAGTGGGGTTCAGCACTGCCAGCTGTTCCCCTGCTGTGTAGTCGGCATCGTGTCCAGCACAAGCCACACTGGCACAACTGACCAAAAGCTGCCACCAGTGCAGGCTTCGGCCTACACTTTGCTCCTCTCCTCCTCCTGCTGACCCTGGGCTCAAACAACGCCAGTTTCTGCCCGGACATGCTAGCTACACAGAGAAAAACACCAGCCAATGTGTTAGTGGGGTTCAGCACCGCCAGCTGTTCCCCTGCTGTGTAGTCGGCATCGTGTCCAGCACCAGCCACGCTGGCACAACTGACCAAAAGCTGCCACCAGTGCAGGCTTCGGCCTACACTTTGCTCCACTCCTCCTCCTGCTGACCCTGGGCTCAAACAACGCCAGTTTCTGCCCGGACATGCTAGCTGCACAGAGAAAAACACCAGCCAATGTGTTAGTGGGGTTCAGCACCGCCAGCTGTTCCCCTGCTGTGTAGCTGGCAACGTGTCCTGCAAACGCCACGCAGGCACATGAACTGAAATTGAAGGGAGCCTGCCCCCCACCCCCCCAGGTGTTTCTATGTATAACAGCCACCTTGTACAGCAGTACTGCTGCATTTGTACAAGGTGGCTGACTTTTTCTCCTTGCACACGTGGAACTCAACAAGTACAAAATGTGTCTCATTACAGACCATTACAATGTCCCTGAGGTGTGACTTTCCTTTTTAATGACACGCAGCACCCCCATTGTTAGCGCTGCCCGTCTCCTGACATCATTGGTTGGCTGGCTGTGCCTGTGCGTCCCCCCTGCCCGACACAACGCCCCCCGTTGTCTCATATATTTTGACTGCGAGGGTGTGATTGATGGGCACGAGCAGTGCATATGTTCCCCTGTCTTCACTCCCCTCCTTCCGCCTTCTTCTGACTGTGCGGCCTCATGGCCGCGGCATGCGATAAGGGATCAGCTGAGGCCGCCCAGTCTGAAGCAGGTGTAAGGACATGTGTGAGCGGCGAACATATTTACTGCACACGGCCACGAATCCCAGCACCGCAGTGTGACTTTAGGAAAAGCCACTGTGGGTCTGGGATTTATGGCCATCGTTAACCGCAACGGCCAACATGAAATGAGGTCATGAGACGGCCTGCACTAACAGGGTATTGCCAAGGGATAACACAAGAGCGCAGTTTCCTGTACTGCAAATAACAACGGTAAGGAATCTGCGCACAGCACCTAGGTGTAAATTTGTACACCTGTGCTGCGTCTCCTTAAAAAGACTAGTAGTCACGCCTCCACTACTGTTTGACAGTATAATGGGCTAAATAGTGTACGTGTTTAATTCAGCGTGTGCAAGGAGCAAAATTAAATAGAGCAACCTTTGACTTGTGCATCATTAATGCTGTTCAAGGTGTGGCTCTTGTACCTTGCAACACCTGAGGGGGGGTTAAAGGTAACCTTTGAAATTGGTTCAACTAGGCTTCGGCCTACACTCTGCTCCTCTACTCCTCCTGCTGACCCTGGGCTCAAACACCGCTAGTTTCTGCCCGGAACTGCTAGCTGCACAGAGAAAAACACCAGTCAATGTGTTCGTGGGGTTCAGCACCGCCAGCTGTTCCCCTGCTGTGTAGTTGGCATCGTGTCCAGCACAAGCCACGCTGGCACAACCGACCAAAAGCTGCCACCAGTGCAGGCTTCGGCCTACACTCTGCTCCTCTCCTCCTCCTGCTGACCCCGGGCTCAAACACCGCCAGTTTCTGCCCGGACATGCTAGCTGCACAGAGAAAAACACCAGTCAATGTGTTAGTGGGGTTCAGCACCGCCAGCTGTTCCCCTGCTGTGTAGTCGGCATCGTGTCCAGCACAAGCCACGCTGGCACAACTGACCAAAAGCTGCCACCAGTGCAGGCTTCGGCCTACACTTTGCTCCTCTCCTCCTCCTGCTGACCCTGGGCTCAAACAACGCCAGTTTCTGCCCGGACATGCTAGCTGCACAGAGAAAAACACCAGCCAATGTGTTAGTGGGGTTCAGCACCGCCAGCTGTTCCCCTGCTGTGTAGCTGGCAACGTGTCCTGCAAACGCCACGCAGGCACATGAACTGAAATTGAAGGGAGCCTGCCCCCCACCCCCCAGGTGTTTCTATGTATAACAGCCACCTTGTACAGCAGTACTGCTGCATTTGTACAAGGTGGCTGACTTTTTCTCCTTGCACACGTGGAACTCAACAAGTACAAAATGTGTCTCATTACAGACCATTACAATGTCCCTGGGGTGTGACTTTCCTTTTTAATGACACGCAGCACCCGCATTGTTAGCGCTGCCCGTCTCCTGACATCATTGGTTGGCTGGCTGTGCCTGTGCGTCCCCCCTGCCCGACACAACGCCCCCCGTTGTCTCATATATTTTGACTGCGAGGGTGTGATTGATGGGCACGAGCAGTGCATATGTTCCCCTGTCTTCACTCCCCTCCTTCCGCCTTCTTCTGACTGTGCGGCCTCATGGCCGCGGCATGCGATAAGGGATCAGCTGAGGCCGCCCAGTCTGAAGCAGGTGTAAGGACATGTGTGAGCGGCGAACATATTTACTGCACAAGGCCACGAATCCCAGCACCGCAGTGTGACTTTAGGAAAAGCCACTGTGGGTCTGGGATTTATGGCCATCGTTAACCGCACCGGCCAACATGAAATGAGGTCATGAGACGGCCTGCACTAACAGGGTATTGCCAAGGGATAACACAAGAGCGCAGTTTCCTGTACTGCAAATAACAACTGTAAGGAATCTGCGCACAGCACCTAGGTGTAAATTTGTACACCTGTGCTGCGTCTCCTTAAAAAGACTAGTAGACTAGTCACGCCTCCACTACTGTTTGACAGTATAATGGGCTAAATAGTGTACATGTTTAATTCAGCGTGTGCAAGGAGCAAAATTAAATAGAGCAACCTTTGACTTGTGCATCATTAATGCTGTTCAAGGTGTGGCTCTTGTACCTTGCAACACCTGAGGGGGGGTTAAAGGTAACCTTTGAAATTGGTTCAACTAGGCTTCGGCCTACACTCTGCTCCTCTACTCCTCCTGCTGACCCTGGGCTCAAACACCGCTAGTTTTTGCCCGGAACTGCTAGCTGCACAGAGAAAAACACCAGTCAATGTGTTAGTGGGGTTCAGCAACGCCAGCTGTTCCCCTGCTGTGTAGTCGGCAACGTGTCCAGCACAAGCCACACTGGCACAACAGAACAAAAGCTGCCACCAGTGCAGGCTTCGGCCTACACTTTGCTCCTCTCCTCCTCCTGCTGACCCTGGGCTCAAACAACGCCAGTTTCTGCCCGGACATGCTAGCTGCACAGAGAAAAACACCAGCCAATGTGTTAGTGGGGTTCAGCACCGCCAGCTGTTCCCCTGCTGTGTAGTCGGCATCGTGTCCAGCACAAGCCACGCAGGCACAACTGAACAAAAGCTGCCACCAGTGCAGGCTTCGGCCTACACTTTGCTCCTCTCCTCCTCCTGCTGACCCTGGGCTCAAACAACGCCAGTTTCTGCCCGGACATGCTAGCTGCACAGAGAAAAACACCAGCCAATGTGTTAGTGGGGTTCAGCACGCCAGCTGTTCCCCTGCTGTGTAGCTGGCAACGTGTCCTGCAAACGCCACGCAGGCACATGAACTGAAATTGAAGGGAGCCTGCCCCCCACCCCCAGGTGTTTCTATGTATAACAGCCACCTTGTACAGCAGTACTGCTGCATTTGTACAAGGTGGCTGACTTTTTGTCCTTGCCCACGTGGAACTCAAAACGTACAAAATGTGTCTCATTGAGACCATTCCACTGTCCCTGAGGTGTGACTTTCCTTTCTAATGATACGCAGCACCCCCCTTGGTAGCGCTTCCCGTCTTCTGACATCATTGGTTGGCTTGTTGCGCCTGTGCGTCCGCCCTGCCTGAAACAATGCTCCTCGTTGTCTTATTTTGACTGCGAGGGTGTGATTGATGGGCACGAGCAGTGCATATCTTCACCTGTCTTAACTCATCTCCTTCCGCCTTCTTCAGACTGTGCAGCCTCATGGCCGCGGCATGCGAGAAGGGATCAGCAGAGGCCGCCCAGTCTGAAGCAGGTGTAAGGACGTGTGTGAGCGGCCAAAATATTTACTGCTCAAGGCCACGAATCACAGCACCGCAGTGTGACTTTATGAAAAGGCACTGTGGGTCTGGGATTTATGGCCATCGTTAACCGCACCGGCCAACATGAAATGAGGTCATAAGACGGGCAGCTCTAACAGGGCATTGCCAAGGGATAACACAAGAGCGCAGACTCCTGTACAGCAAATAACAACGCTCAGGAAGCTGCGCCAAGCACCAAGGCGTTATTTGGGACACCTGTGCTGCGTCTCCTTAAAAAGCCAAGTCACGCATCCACTACAGTTTGACTGTAGGATGGGCTAAATTGTGTACGTCTTTCATTCAGCGTGTGCAAGTAGACAAATTAATAGAGCAACCTTTCACTTGTGCAGCATTAATACTGCACAAGGTGTGTCTCTTGTACTTTGTAACACCTGAGGGGGGGTTAAAGGTTTCCTTTGAAATTGGTTCAAATAGGCTTCGGCTTACACTCTGCTCCTCTCCTCCTCCTCCTGCTTCAACACGGGCTCTAACATCGCTAGTTTTTGACCGCAAGTGCTAGCTGCACAGAGAAAAACACACGCCATTGTGTTAGTGGGGTTCAGCAACGTCAGCTGTTCCCCCACTGTGTAGCCGGCAAAGTGTCCTGCAAACGCAACGCAGACACAAAGCTGCCTCCAGTGCAGGCTTCGGCCTACACTCTGCTCCCCCTGCTTACCCTTAGCTCCAACACCGCTAGTTGGGGCTCTAGGAAGACAATCTTTAATAGGCAACGCATCTGGGTTCCAGCACCGCCAGCTGGTTCTCGGCAGTGTTCTTGTCACAGGTACTCCCTCGTGCCAAGCCTGGTTTCAGCACCGTCAGCTGTTTCCGGGTTGTGTCAAGCTCACTGAGACGCCTATGCTTGCCCCGTCGTGGTGCGGTCGGGTTAGCCAACTCCAGGGTGCCTCCAGTTTAGGAGCTTCCTATGTGGGCTGCGTGAACTGGTAGTCAAGGCTGGTTCTGTAGTGCCAGTAGGCCCAGCTCCCCCTGTAGGACTGTTGGGGTTCGGTAACTGCGGCTGCCTCGCGGCCTAGCTGTTCTCTCCTCTCCTGTGGGCCTTGGGGTCCACCACCTGGTTCCAGCACCGTCAGCTGGTTCCGGGCCGAGCCTTTGGCTTAGGTGCCTCCTCCTGGGTATCCGAGTTCCGCCAACGTCAGGCGGTCCTTGGTAGTGCTTTTAAGCGCGGGCACCTACAGCTTAGTAACCGTGTTCCAGCACCGTCAGCTGGTCCTCGGTCGTGCCATTGGCTCTTGCACACTGGGGCAACGCATCTGGGTTCCAGCACCGCCAGCTGGTTCTCGGCAGTGTTTTTGTCACAGGTACTCCCTCGTGCCAAACCTGGTTTCAGCACCGTCAGCTGTTTCCGGGGTGTGTCAAACTCGCTGAGACGCCTATGTTTGCCCCGTCGTGTTGCAGTCGGGTTAGCCAACTCCAGGGTGCCTCCAGTTTAGGAGCTTCCTATGTGGGCTGCGTGAACTGGTAGTCAAGGCTGGTTCTGTAGTGCCAGTAGGCCCAGCTCCCCCTGTAGGACTGTTGGGGTTCGGTAACTGCGGCTGCCTCGCGGCCTAGCTGTTCTCTCCTCTCCTGTGGGCCTTGGGGTCCACCACCTGGTTCCAGCACCGTCAGCTGGTTCCGGCCGAGCCTTTGGCTTAGGTGCCTCCTCCTGGGTATCCGAGTTCCGCCAACGTCAGGCGGTCCTTGGTAGTGCTTTTAAGCGCGGGCACCTACAGCTTAGTAACCGTGTTCCAGCACCATCAGCTGGTCCTCGGTCATGCCATTGGCTCTTGCACACTGGGGCAACGCATCTGGGTTCCAGCACCGCCAGCTGGTTCTCGGCAGTGTTTTTGTCACAGGTACTCCCTCGTGCCAAACCTGGTTTCAGCACCGTCAGCTGTTTCCGGGGTGTGTCAAACTCGCTGAGACGCCTATGTTTGCCCCGTCGTGTTGCAGTCGGGTTAGCCAACTCCAGGGTGCCTCCAGTTTAGGAGCTTCCTATGTGGGCTGCGTGAACTGGTAGTCAAGGCTGGTTCTGTAGTGCCAGTAGGCCCAGCTCCCCCTGTAGGACTGTTGGGGTTCGGTAACTGCGGCTGCCTCGCGGCCTAGCTGTTCTCTCCTCTCCTGTGGGCCTTGGGGTCCACCACCTGGTTCCAGCACCGTCAGCTGGTTCCGGGCCGAGCCTTTGGCTTAGGTGCCTCCTCCTGGGTATCCGAGTTCCGCCAACGTCAGGCGGTCCTTGGTAGTGCTTTTAAGCGCGGGCACCTACAGCTTAGTAACCGTGTTCCAGCACCGTCAGCTGGTCCTCGGTCGTGCCATTGGCTCTTGCACACTGGGGCAACGCATCTGGGTTCCAGCACCGCCAGCTGGTTCTCGGCAGTGTTTTTGTCACAGGTACTCCCTTGTGCCAAACCTGGTTTCAGCACCGTCAGCTGTTTCCGGGGTGTGTCAAACTCGCTGAGACGCCTATGTTTGCCCCGTCGTGTTGCAGTCGGGTTAGCCAACTCCAGGGTGCCTCCAGTTTAGGAGCTTCCTATGTGGGCTGCGTGAACTGGTAGTCAAGGCTGGTTCTGTAGTGCCAGTAGGCCCAGCTCCCCCTGTAGGACTGTTGGGGTTCGGTAACTGCGGCTGCCTCGCGGCCTAGCTGTTCTCTCCTCTCCTGTGGGCCTTCGGGTCCACCACCTGGTTCCAGCACCGTCAGCTGGTTCCGGGCCGAGCCTTTGGCTTAGGTGCCTCCTCCTGGGTATCCGAGTTCCGCCAACGTCAGGCGGTCCTTGGTAGTGCTTTTAAGCGCGGGCACCTACAGCTTAGTAACCGGGTTCCAGCACCGCCAGCTGGTCCTCGGTCGTGCCATTGGCTCTTGCACACTGGGGCAACGCATCTGGGTTCCAGCACCGCCAGCTGGTTCTCGGCAGTGTTCTTGACACAGGTACTCCCTCGTGCCAAGCCTGGTTTCAGCACCGCCAGCTGTTTCCGGGTTGTGTCAAGCTCACTGAGACGCCTATGCTTGCCCCGTCGTGGTGCGGTCGGGTTAGCCAACTCCAGGGTGCCTCCAGTTTAGGAGCTTCCTATGTGGGCTGCGTGAACTGGCAGTCAAGGCTGGTTCTGTAGTGCCAGTAGGCCCAGCTCCCCCTGTAGGACTGTTGGGGTTCGGTAACTGCGGCTGCCTCGCGGCCTAGCTGTTCTCTCCTCTCCTGTGGACCTTCAGGTCCACCACCTGGTTCCAGCACCGTCAGCTGGTTCTCGGCAGTGTCTTTTGCTCTTGTACCTTCTGCTCCCCATCCTGGTTCCAGTACTGTCAGCTGGTTCCGGGCAGAGCCTTTGGCTTAGGTGCCTCCTTCTGGGTATCCAAGTTCCACCAACGTCAGGTGGTCCTTGGTAGTGCTTTCGGGCACGGGTACCTCCTGCTTAGTAACCGGGTTCCAGTAACGTCAGCTGGTCCTCGGTAGTTCCATTGGCTCTTGGACCTTCGACTACCCATCCGGGTTCCAGTACCGTCAGCTGGTTCTCGGCAGTGTCTTTTGCTCTTGTACCTTCTGCTCCCCATCCTGGTTCCAGTACCGTCAGCTGGTTCCGGGCAGAGCCTTTGGCTTAGGTGCCTCCTTCTGGGTATCCGAGTTCCGCCAACGTCAGGCGGTCCTTGGTAGTGCTTTTTAGCACGGGTACCTCCTGCTTAGTAACCGGGTTCCAGTAACGTCAGCTGGTCCTCGGTAGTTCCATAGGCTCTTGAACCTTCGGGTAGCCATCCGAGTTCCAGTTCCATCAGCTGGTTCTTGGCATTTTCTCAGCCTTCTTGTACCTTCTGCTACATTTCCAAGTTGAAGACCCTAAAGTCGACGACCCGGAAGACCACCCCGATGACGACGACGACGACGACCCGGAAGACCACCCCGATGACGACGACGACGACGACGACGGCGGAGACGACGACGGCTGAGACGACGACGGCGGAGATGACGACACTGGAGACGACGACCCTGGAGACGACGACATGGAAGACCGAGAAGCAGAAGAACAAGAGGCTGCAGAACAAAGAGCAGAAGAACATTAAGCATAAGACTTAATATCAGAGCAAAAGATATTATCTAAATTATATGCAGAAGAAGACTAAGCAGTGTATGGGGGTGAGTCCGTTCCTCCTCGTGGTGCCCCTGGATAAAGCCTGATGCTGCAGGCCAAACTGAACGCGGACAAATGTAACTTTTGTGACTGGCAGAACGGAAGGTGTAATCTTCCAACTTTTATAGATAACAACAACGGGAATGCCTGTCACAAATGAGAATATGATGAAGAAGTAGAATAGGAAGAATAATAACAGTGGAATAAAAAGAATATGTAGAATAGGAAGAATAATAATAGTTGAATAAAATGAATATGAAGAATGTAATAAAAAAAAAAAATAGGTAGAAGATGAAGAAGAAGATGAATAAGGTGAAGAAGAAGTTGATGTCAAAGATGCTGATGATGATGAAGATGAAAGTGTGGGAAAAGTAAAAAAAAAAAAGAAAAAAAAAGAAGGGGAAGGGCGTGGAATAGTGAAACATCAATATCTAACAAAATAAAAAAAAATTTACATACTCAATATCTTTTTCACTCCGAACGTCTTAAAAAAAAACAAAAACATGCTATTCTATTTGATTGGGCTAAACCTCATTGCCTTTAATGTCTCCGCCACCTCCCACAATACATCCTACATTATTCTTAGTTGTTTTCCTTGATGTAGAATGAACCTACAAGGAAAGAAAGGGTTTATTTTAATTCCGATATTTTGGTCCCATTGACTTGCATTGGGATCGGGTATCGGTATCGGCGATATCCGATATTTTTTTGAATATCGGCCGATCCCAACCGATACCGATACTTTCCGATATCGGAAGGTATCGCTCAACACTAATCACTGTTAATACAAAACGTGGGCCTCCGTTACCATTTTTCATGGGGCACATGAGCTGCAGGTATTGTCTCGGACTGTATCGTTACTCGACATTGTAACATACAAAGACATGTTTTAGCTTTACGTTATTAAAACAGATTGTGGGCAAGGTTTACTGTTTTAGAAAGGAAACCGATGCTGTGAAATGAATATGCAGGAAGATGCAGAGTGGGAAACAAACATATGTGACCGAAAGTGACAGATGTTTAGGAACACCTGTGTATGTGACAGCTTCTGAGCAGCTTTTACAAGCAGCCATGCATATTACACCATATGCAGATAAGTGCCTAAAGAAAGAAGGCACAAAACTCTTCACAAGGTTTATCTAGTCTATGTACATAAATGTCTCAATATCCTATTATTGCAACATTCACCAAAAGTAAAATACACCCATAATGACCCAATAAATTCATTCAAACAATCCACTGTAACGTAATGTTTCTGCAAGGAGGTTAAGATTTTTTTGATAATATATTATGGTTACATAAATCTAATAGACCTCAGATTGTTCTGGAGCTTGTGAAGAAACAAAGGGAGCAGCATAAATTACGGGAAATTGGCTATTTCCTGACCAGCCAAAATAATTTTAGTTATAAATTGTAACATGGAGAATAATATGTTTAATACACTAAAATTATTTGTGCAATGTATGTAAAAAAAATTAAAAGTTATTAATATACATTCCTAAACTAAGAAGGGCTAATATGACCATAATCTCAATAATTATATAAATCAATTGTATAACTTCATATTTGTTCACCTTTTGCTGTGTAATGATATATACCGTAAATATACCGTATTTTCCGGCGTAAAAGATGATCTTTTAACCCCTGAAAATCTTCTTAAAAGTCGGGGGTCGTCTTATACGCCCTCCGTTCTACAAATGACCTAAGACTAACATCCCCCGTAATCCGAACCTCGCACCTCCGTCTCCAAGACTTCTCTCATGCTGCGCCAGCTCTCTGGAATGCACTTCCCCAGACGATCAGACTAATTCCTAGCCCCGACCTATTCAAGAGCGCTTTGGAAACCCATCTCTTCAAACAAGCCTACCACATCAACTACTCAGTAAACTAACTTTGCCCTGTTCTCTCCAAATATTATTCTGAATGTGCACCCTACTATTCATCTGTCTCCACACCCTCCATGCACATGATAACTGCACTTGATACTTGACTATTGCACTTAAACACACGGGCTGATGACGGGATCATGCAGCTTTATATGAAAATCCCTATTTATTATAATTGCCAGACCTGAAATAACAAGCACTTTTCACCTATTGTGTCCCCCCATTTCCTTGTAGATTGTAAGCTTGCGAGCAGGGACCTCACCCCTAATGTCACTGTTTAAATTGTCTTAACTTGTACTGAATTTATTGTCTGTACATGTCCCCGCTTAATTGTAAAGTGCTGCGGAATATGTTGGCGCTATATGAATAAAAATTATTTATTATTATTATTATTATACACCGGGTGCAGACCAATGTGCATATAGTGGGTGGGGGGAGTGGTCCCGATGATGAACAGAGGGGGCGTCTCACAGGGAAGTGTGAGTGGAGTATCCCCCTATAACCTCATTGTGGCAGCGTGGGGTTTCTGTGCTGGTGAGCAGCGGCTCCTCTTTGTGCAGCGTCAGGGCTCTGTGCTGTGGGGCGGCGGTGGCGAATCTTCATGCAGCGTCGGGGCTCCACCGGCATTTCCTCACAGCCCGGAGGCACCGGCAGCTCCTTTGCTGCGATGCGGTGGCTTCTAGGAAAATGGCCGCTGGGGGCGGCGCATTGCTCAGATTCAGATCTCGTCCCGAGATCTCGGGAGATGAGATCTGAATCTGAGCATGCGATGCCCACAGCAGCCATTTTCCCGCAGGCCACCGCATCGCAGCAATGGAGCTGCCGGTGCCTCCGGGCTGTGAGGAAATGCCGGCGGAGCCCCGACGCTGCACGAAGATTCGCCACCGCCGCCCCACAGCACAGCACCCACGCGACACAAAGAGGAGCCGCTGCCGCTCCCCAGGACAGAGACCCCACGCTGCCACAATGAGGTTATAGGGGGATACTCCACTCACACTTCCCTGTGAGACGCCCCCTCTCTTCATCATCGGGACCATCCCCCAAAAGGCACATTAGTCACCCGCCTTATAAGACGACACATGGCATATAAGAAGACCCCTGACTTTTAAGATTTTATATTTTAACTGGGAAAGTTGGGGGGGGTCGTCTTATATGCCCAGTCGTCTTATACACCGGAAAATACGGTACTTTATTGGTTTGTAAATACGTTTCTCAGTTTGCACTGATCTTGTACTACATCTTGTGTTATGTTCCAGTTCTCTTTAGATATCAGCTTCCCAAATATCCACATCGTGTCTGTCCTGTTTCTGTGTGGTGGAAGATGTGGACCACCCCACATTATCTTTACACCAATGCAATGTACAAGAGAACAGTACATGATATCGCTAATATAAGGCTTTGTTCACATCTGCACTGTTTCTAATTTTCTCTACAGTACTAGCAGTACCAAGAAGATCCCATTGATCTCTGTTGGGTTCTGTAATGCTTTGGCATTGTTTTGAAGTTGCAGAATAGTTTTGCAGTGGAGCAAATAGGTTTGGAGTGGTGCATCTGTATCACTGAGCAGAGCAGCTTTGCAGAAAGAATTTAATTACATCCAGCAAAAGACACCATACTTTGGTCAATTTTGGTTCAAGATACAATGGTTTTCACTTTTGTCTTATATTGCTGAGATCGCGAGTTTGACTTTAACCATGGACAACAGGGGCTAGTCCTTACACACTGTACACTGTGCAATGTGTAAAGTGACAGCGAGCGCTCTGTTGCCGGCTCAGATCAGCAGTAATAAGCCAGCAACAGAGCGCATTGTCAGAATACCTGGCATGCAGAGATCAGCGCCGCCCCTGCAAGTGATGGGGAATAGCTAATGGGTATCACCACTGATCCCATTAAACAAATAATGGAATGGTGGAGCACATGCAATGCCACACTAACCCTTTGATGATTTTACTCTACTTGAAAATAGACAATGATAATCATTGAGGGATCATCAAATATCATAAAAATTATCAAACCGTTTACCCATAGGTCAACTACATGACAACAATGTCTTACAACTTTTGTGGCAATTTTTTAAATTAAAGCCAGGATTGTATCCAGAATAAAGGAGAAGCGGGAAAGAAAAACCTGCTTATAGAGTTATATATATATATATACATACACAAAAGACAGTTGATTCACCTCCTTTTTTATCCATTCCTGTGTAGCTCAAAAACTGCAGGAAAAAAGTTCTAGGAATCAAGCCCAACACCCAATTCGCAGTGGAAAAGGTTTGACATAGTTTTTAAATATTTTGTTTTTTGTTTGTTATATTTTTTAAACAAAACAGGAAATGTGTAAAAGGAAAGATTTATTATTTTTCTATTCTGTGTCGAGTAGAAATCGCTCTTCAAAAGTAGCATCTACACTGCTCTGTGTGCACTTGGTTTAAATGGGTTGTCAAATTTAGACAAGCCCCTCCTAATGCCTTATTAGAAAAAGCCCTCTTATATTACATCCATAGCACCCAATTAGCCGGAAAGGGACGCTACTGCAAAGAGCAGCTGTTGCCATCAAGACATTGAGAAATCAATGGCTGAGTGTACTCGTTGCTCGGGTTTTCATGAGCACGCTCGGCTATTGATTTCCACCTGGACAAGGGGATTCTGGAATTGCCTCCAAACCGCCGGACTCTACCTGCCCTGTGATCTGGTGCCCTGGACTGTGGCTGCTGAAACCAACAGCAAACAAGGTAAAGAGACTGCAATCCTGTGTCCTTGTTCTTCACTGCGCCTCTCACCATGCTACCATCTACACACTGGTAAATCCAAAAGAAAAAAGGAGTTCTATACGAAAGTATATATAAAAGATCAATATTTTATTTCAGAAAATCTTAAAAAAGTCAATAGAATACAAGACATGTAAAAAAAGGGGAGACCCTAGTACAAAAACATCCAAGTCACAGGCACATGAATGTATGTATCACAATGGTATGTATAAACATCCATGTTTGCACACAATGGTAAAGTGTATCACTAACTCCTATATGGACAAGTGTCCTCCATGCAAAAAGTAAGCAGGGAAACCGATATATGGTGCATATCAGATGCAGAATTTCTTACCCATGGTGAGGTGACCAGTGCTGGTGACTCTGGAAAGCCCCCTGACGCGCGTTTCGCGTTGCTTTTTCGAAGACGGATATTCCCTTATCTGATATGCACCATATATCGGTTTCCCTGCTTACTTTTTGCATGGAGGACACTTGTCCATATAGGAGTTAGTGATACACTTTACCATTGTGTGCAAACATGGATGTTTATACATACCATGGTGATACATACATTCATGTGCCTGTGACTTGGATGTTTTTGTACTAGGGTCTCCCCTTTTTTTACATGTCTTGTATTCTATTGACTTTTTAAAGATTTTCTGAAATAAAATATTGATCTTTTATATATACTTTCGTATAGAACTCCTTTTTTCTTTTGGATTTATGATTATTCGGAGTATACGTTATTGTCCTGGTATATACATGGGTATAGACAAACATCTTTTTCCAACTGTACATCAAGTGTGTGGGACCCATGTTATTTCTGTAGGTGTGTTTTCATCTACACACTGGGAAGCCCTGGGGACATACTTCACCTGTGGGAAGGTATACCATCTAGCTGCCATAACATCACCCCAGCAGACCCTAAAGCAGCGTCGGTCACCCTGACCGAATACCACAGGTGGCTGTTGTGAATTCTGCTTTTGGGTTCCCTCCAGTGGTTGTAGGTGGTAATGCAGTTGTCCCTGAGTTGCAGTCCTGGTCAGGTGTTTCTGCTGATTGCAGTTCTGACTGGGGTATTTAGGTGTGTAGGATTCATTAGTCCTTGCCAGTTGTCCTTGGTTCTGGGAGGTTTTGGATCTTTGTCTGGTTCCTCCCTCCTGCCTTGCTGCCAATTCAGCAAAGATAAGTGTCTGGTTTTTGTTTTTGTGGCACACATGGTGTGTGCTTAATAATTCTGTGCTATTCATTTGTTTTCTCTTGTCCAGCTTAGACTGTGTCAGTGTTTTCTCAGTCTTGTTGGATTCTCTGGAGTTGCAGATATACGCTCCACATCTTTAGTTAGATGGTGGAGTTTTTTGTATTTTCTGCTGTGGATATTTTTGGAAGGATTTTAATACTGACCGCTTAGTATTCTGTCCTGTCCTTTCCTATTTTAGCTAGAGTGGCCGCTTTTGCTAAATCCTGTTTCCTGCCTGCGTGTGTCTTTTCCTCTACTACTCACAGTCAATATTTGTGGGGGGCTGCCTATCCTTTGGGGTTCAGCTCTGAGGCAAGGTAGAATTCCTATTTCCATCTATAAGGGTATTTAGTCCTCCGGCTGTGTCGAGGTGTCTAGGATTTGTTAGGCACACCCCACGGCTACTTCTAGTTGCAGTGTTAAGTTCAGGATTTGCGGTCAGTACAGTTTATTATTATTATTATTATTTATTATTATAGCGCCATTTATTCCATGGCGCTTTACATGTGAGGAGGGGTATACATAATAAAACAAGTACAATAATCTTGAAAAATACAAGTCACAACTGGTACAGGAGGAGAGAGGACCCTGCCCGCGAGGGCTCACAATCTACAAGGGATGGGTGAGGATACAGTAGGTGAGGGTAGAGCTGGCCGTGCAGCGGTTTGGTCAATCGGTGGTTACTGCAGGTTGTAGGCTTGTCGTATTATTATTATTATTTATACCAACTCCAGAGAAAGTTCCATGCGGCTCCAAGTTTTCACCTGCGGAACGCAATTATGATGTCGGCAATCGGGAGTTGTTGGCTATGAAGTGGGCGTTTGAGGAGTGGCGACATTGGCTTGAGGGAGCTAAACACCGTGTTGTGGTCCTGACCGATCATAAGAATCTGATTTACCTCGAGTCGGCCAAGCGGCTGAATCCTAGACAGGCTCGATGGTCCCTGTTTTTCTCCCGTTTTGATTTTGTGGTCTCGTATCTTCCGGGATCTAAGAATGTTAAGGCTGATGCCCTCTCTAGGAGTTTTTCGCCTGATTCTCCTGGAGTCCTGGAGCCGGTTGGCATTCTTAAGGAGGGGGTGATTCTTTCTGCTATCTCCCCTGATTTGCGGCGGGTGCTTCAGGAATTTCAGGCTGATAGGCCTGACCGCTGTCCAGTTGGGAAGCTGTTTGTTCCTGATAGATGGACAAGTAAGGTAATTTCTGAGGTTCATTGTTCAGTGTTGGCTGGTCATCCTGGGATTTTTGGTACCAGAGATTTGGTTGCTAGGTCCTTTTGGTGGCCTTCCTTGTCTCGCGATGTGCGTGCTTTTGTGCAGTCCTGTGGGACTTGCGCCCGGGCCAAGCCTTGCTGTTCCCGCGCTAGTGGGTTGCTTTTGCCTTTGCCGGTCCTTGAAATGCCCTGGACGCATATTTCCATGGATTTTATTTCGGATCTTCCTGTTTCCCAGAAGATGTCTGTTATCTGGGTTGTTTGTGACCGGTTCTCTAAAATGGTCCATCTGGTACCTTTGCCTAAGTTGCCTTCCTCCTCAGATCTGGTTCCATTGTTTTTTCAGCATGTGGTTCGTTTGCATGGCATTCCGGAGATTATTGTGTCTGACAGAGGTTCTCAGTTTGTCTCTAGATTTTGGCTGGCCTTTTGTGCTAGGATGGGCATTGACTTATCTTTTTCTTCGGCGTTTCATCCTCAGACTAATGGCCAAACTGAGCGAACTAATCAGACCTTGGAGACCTATTTGAGATGCTTTGTGTCTGCTGATCAGGATGATTGGGTGTCTTTCTTGCCGTTGGCCGAGTTTGCCCTTAATAATCGGGCTAGTTCGGCTACTTTGGTTTCACCTTTCTTTTGTAATTTTGGTTTTCATCCTTATTTTTCTTCTGGGCAGGTTGAGCCTTCTGATTGTCCTGGTGTTGATTCTGTGGTGGACAGGCTGCGGCAGATTTGGACTCATGTGGTGGACAATTTGACGTTGTCTCAGGAAAGGGCTCAACGTTTTGCTAACCGCCGTCGGCATGTTGGTCCCCGGCTTCGTGTGGGGGATTTGGTTTGGTTGTCTTCTCGTCATGTTCCTATGAAGGTTTCTTCTCCTAAGTTTAAGCCTCGGTTTATTGGTCCTTATAAAATTTCTGAAATTATTAATCCGGTGTCTTTTCGTTTGGCTCTTCCTGCCTCTTTTGCCATTCATGATGTTTTCCATAGATCTTTGTTGCGGAGATATGTGGTGCCCGTTGTTCCCTCGGTTGACCCTCCTGCCCCGGTGTTGGTTGAGGGAGAGTTGGAATATGAGGTTGAGAAGATTTTGGATTCTCGTTTTTCGAGGTGGAGGCTTCAGTATTTTGTCAAGTGGAAGGGTTATGGCCAGGAGGATAATTCTTGGGTTGTTGCCTCCGATGTCCATGCCGCCGATTTGGTTCGTGCTTTTCACTTGGCTCGTCCTGATCGGCCTGGGGGCTCTGGTGAGGGTTCGGTGACCCCTCCTCAAGGAAGGGGTACTGTTGTGAATTCTGCTCTTGGGCTCCCTCCGGTGGTTGTAAGTGGCACTTTTGTGAGTTCTGCTCTTGGGCTCCCTCTTGTGGTTTCTAGTGGTGTGGCTGCTCCTTGGAGTTAGCTGTCTTCAGCTGCTTCCACTGATCGTCTCTGCTCTGCTATTTATGTCTGCTCTGTCCTTCAGCTGGTGCCACTTGTAAATGGTTCCTGGTTGGATTCACATCTCTTTGGATTTCCCTGTTATCCTGACCAGTTCAGCTAAGCTAAGTTTTTGCTTGCTCTTTTCTGTTCACAGATTGTGGACTTATCCGTTCTGTGTTTTCTATGTTTATCCAGCGTTATCAGTATGAATTAATTCTGTCTTGCTGGAAGCTCTGGGAAGCAGATTTACCCTCCACACCTTTAGTCAGGTGTGGAGATTTTTAGTAAACTCTGCGTGGATTTTTGTAGAGTTTTAATACTGACCGCACAGTATCCTTTCCTGTCCTATCTATCAAGCTAGACTGGCCTCCTATGCTAAAATCTGATTTAATTTCTGCGTATGTTATTTTCCCCTCCTCTCACCGTCAATATTTGTGGGGGGCTAACTTTCCTTTGGGGATTTTCTCTGAGGCAAGATAGGTTTCCTGTTTCCATCTTTAGGGGAAGTTAGATCTTAGGCTGTGCCGAGGGGTCTAGGGAGCGTCAGGTAACCCCTACGGCTATTTTTAGTTGCGCTGCTAGGTTCAGGGTTTGCGGTCAGTACAGATACCACCTCCTTCAGAGCTTCTCATGTTGTTCCTAAACCACCAGATCATAACAGATAACTGCGTCCAGGTATCACAAGCATGCAACACATTCATACTCCAGGCCACTAGGGGGAGCTTTTGATCCTATTTACTAGGTGACTCCCCATATATATATAACTGGTAATCTGTAGGGAAAGTTAGTCAGTCCTTCAGGGAAGCTGTTCCTGGCAGGAGCGGATTCCTGTCAGAGGACGGAGGAGAGGGTCTACGGAGCTGTGCATGCCCTAAGAGCTGCAGCTCCCAGAAAGAGACATTTTGAAAGCAGAATTGTATTGCAGCGAGCGTGAAGGAAAGCAAAGCACAGGAGAGGATACCAGAAGGGGACCAGCCAGGAGCAGGCTGCCTACTTCTGAGGCGCAGAACACCAGTAGCCGGAACACCGAAGTAGTAAGGACCTCTATGCCTTACTTCAGAGACCGGCAGGACAGCTAATTGCATGTTACTTGTCCGCACCTACACCCAGGAGGCACGGTGGCACCCCTCAGAGGCCGGGGCGTGCTAGAGTCCCTATAAATAGCCTCAAGCCACCAGTCATACGGGTTTTGTCCTATCCGACTACGGGGGAAAGAGAGAGAAACACCACATCTGTGAGGCCCTTATTTGAAGCTTATGCAGTAAGGGACTACACCACTACAGCGCAAGTGAAGGCTATTGATTTCCACCTGGACAAGGGAACTCTGGACTTGCCTCCAAACTGGCCGGACTCTACCTGCCCTGCCCTGGACTGTGGCTGCTGAAACCAACAGTAAACAAGGTAAAGAGACTGCAATCCTGTGTCCTCGTTCTTCACTGCGCCTCTCACCATTCTACCATCTACACACTGGGAAGCCCTGGGGATATACTTCACCTGTGGGAAGGTATACCATCTAGCTGCCATAACATCACCCCAGCAGAACCCTTAAAGCAGCGTCGGTCACCCTGACCGAATACCACAGGTGGCGTCACGAACATAAACTTTATCCCTTTTAAAGACCTTTCCCTTTTATACGGACATCCCAGAGCCACGGACCGGGTCAGCCACCGTGACATCCCCCTGTGAACAGCAGGACCCGGTACCGAGTACCCCCTTGCCCTGACGGGGCGCTCCATATTCATCATGCAGATCTGTAGGTTAGCCCGAGGTTGGAGAGACTAACAGCTGCTTTGTATAATTGCAGACACTTGTAATACTGTATATTATTCTAGGGGTCTAACATTTCTGCTCTCTTGACAATGATGTAAGTAAGTAATTCCGCTAGAGTTGTTTAACAACTGAACGAGCTCTATGGGGGCAACCACCCACTTTGACTTTGTAAACTGTTTTCCTGCATGAGAAGTTTCTAGTGTGAAAGTTGTAGAAACTGCAAGTAAATCAGCTCTCATCGTACACAACATCTGCTGATAATAAATGGGCGCTAGTCAAAACAAGCAGCATTCCACACGGAGCAGCATGACAAGTATTATACATTGCCAAAAACCCTGCTATTTGTCCTAATAGCATATATTCATATATAGAAACCACAGGATGGCATGCAAATGTAATAGCACCAAAAGTATAAAGCTATGAGCACATCCTAGAGGTTGCTGGAGTAGAGACAGGAGAATTATGTTGCTTAAAGAGAACCTGTCACCATGAAATTGCAGTCCAATCCGCAGGGGCCATGTTATAGAGCAGGGGGAGCCAAGTAGATTAAAATATAGTTTTATGAGAAAAGATTCAGGATAACCTGTGTTTTCATAATTTAAATCTCGTCTCTTTGTGGGATTTTGGGTCCAGTGGGCCATCCTATCAGTGACTGACAGCTCTCTATGTATGCACACTTACACAAAGAAAGCTGTCAGTCACTGATCGGACCACCCACTGGACCCAAAATCCCACAAAGAGACGAGGTTTAACTGAGTAAAACACAGGTTATACTGAATCTTTTCTCACCAAACTACACGTCAATCCACTCAGCTTCTCCTGCTCTATAAGGCCTCTTTCACACGTCCAGATAATTCCGGTACAGGAGAAATCGGTACCGGAATTATCCGTGTACATGTGTCCGTGTGCTCATGTAGCACATGAGTGTGGCACACGTGCGGCAGCCGTGTGCCGCCCGTGTGCCGACTGAGGACCACACGGACCGTGCAGGAGACAGCGCTACAGTTAAGCGCTGTCCCCGCTGCGTGTGGTGCTGAAGCCGGGATTCGTTCCTTCTCCCCAGCAGCGTTCGCTGGAGAGAAAGAATGAAAAATCAATATTTTTTATTTTATTTTCCCTTAAAAATAAAGTTTGTGCATCCCCTCCCGCCTCCCATCCCCTGTGCGCCCCTTCCCCCCCACCCACGCTTGCCTGCCGGGAAATACTCACCCAGCTCCTGCAATGTCTCCTCTCTGCGCCGGCAGCAGGTCCTGTGTGAGCGGTCACATGGTCCCGCTCATTACAGTGAGGAATATGCGCATATTCCTCACTGTAATGAGCGGGACCATGTGACCGCTCACACAGGACCTGCTGCCAGCGGCCGCTGAGAGGAGACATCGCAGGAGCTGGGTGAGTATTTCCCGGCAGGCAAGTGGGGGGAGGGGGCCCGCAGGGGATGGGAGGCGGGGGGGAAGCAAAAACTTTATTTTTAAGGGAAAACAAAAAAAAAACATTGATTTTTCATTCCTTCTCTCCAGCGAACGCTGCTGGGGAGAAGGATGAATACCGGCTTCAGCACCGCACGCAGGGGACAGCGCTTACTGTAGTGCTGTCTCTCCTGCGGGCGGTACGTGCACACGGAGGAGAGTGTACACTGTTCTCCGTGTGCACGTGTGCTGTCCGTAGTGTGGTCCGTTATGCCGGTAAAAAACGGACATGTCTACGTGTTTTGCAAACAGACACACGGTCCGTGTGAAAACACGCACATGTGCAGAAACACATAGATACTAATGGGTCTATGTGTGTCAGTATCTCCGGTACGTGAGAAAACTGTCACTACATGTACCGGAGACACTGACGTGTGAAAGAGGCCTTACATGGTGCCTACAGATTCATGGTGACAGGTTCTCTATAAGTAAATCAAAAGCAAAACACTAGATAGATAGATAGATAGATAGATAGATAGATAGATAGATAGATAGATAGATAGATAGACTTTGAGTATATGAAATTCGAACTACATTACTGCTATATGAATATACTTAGAAAAATGACGGTACTTAGCGCATAAATTGGCCAATTCGTGAAACCCCATCAACCATGAAAAGGCAACGTTTATATGATGGGACCCTAAACCTGATGATTATCAAGGAGGTGGTCAGCACCTCCAGTACTATACTGTCAAAAAATTGACCAGCACCTCAGCACAAAATAAAGCAAGTATGTACAAGTGCAAGCTGCTATTTGTAGGCTTTTAGCCCAATAAAACATGTTCGATAAAACTTAGGTTTAGGGTCTCATGAAACAAAGGTCATCTCGCCATGGCTGATGGGCTCTCATGAATTGGCCAATTTATGTGCTAAGTACCATTATTTACTTAGATAGGTTGACAAATTGAGGTACTTAGCGAACAAATTGGATAATGTGTGTGTGCCCAGGAACTAGGACAAGACATACCATTTTTTATGTGACCCTAACCTCATTTTAATCAAATATACATCTCTCAGGCCAAAAGTCTACAAATTTAAGGGCAGATACAATCCAGCACTAATTAATGTTTGGATATATATTTCGCTTACAGAGGCTGCTGTATTCTTTGGTTAGTATATTATGCAGGCATAGCAGCTTGCACCTGTTCTCATTTGTTCATTCTGTTAGAAGGTACTGGACAGTACTTAGTTTTTGTAAATAGATAGATATGTGTAGTTCCTTTCACGAATAAAATACATATTCTGTATGCGATTGGAGCGCCCCCGCGGGCAGTGGGCTACTCGGTACCGGGTCCTTCGGTTCTCAAGGGGGATGTCACGGTGGCTGACCCGGTCCGTGGCCCGTGGGATGTCCGTAGTAAAAGGGGAAAGGTCTTTAAAGGGATATGTTCATGACACCACCTGTGGTATTCGGTCAGGGTGACCGACGCTGCTTTAAGGGGTCCGCTGGGGTGATGTTAAGGCAGCTAGATGGTATACCTTCCCACAGGTGAAGTATGGCTCCAGGGCTTCCCAGTGTGTACGTGGTGGATGGTGTGAGGCGCACTGAAGAACAAGGACACAAGGTTGCTGTCTCTTTAGATTTTACTGAAGGCTTCAGCATCCACAGTCCAGTGCACCAGATCACAGGGCAGGCAGAGTCCGGCCAGTTTGGAGGCAAGTCCAGAGTCCCCTTAACCAGGTGGAAATCAGTAGCCTTCCTCTAGCACCTTGGTGCTGTAGTACCTTACTGCTAAGCCTCTCATAAGGCTCTCACAACTGATGTTGGTGTTCTAGATGTTATGTCTTTCTCTCTGTCCCCCATATGGATAGGAACAACCCGTATGACCGGAGGCGTGAGGTTTTTTACAGGGTCTCTATCATGCCCTGGCCTCTCGTGGGTGCCACCTTGCCTCCTGGGTATGGGGCGGATGAGTAAGGCTAGGGTCACATTGCGTTAGTGCAATCCGTTTAGCGCTAGCGGATTGCGCTAACGCAATGTTTTTTATGGGGCCGCGTTCGGGGTCGCGGTAACGTCCCCGCTCTCGCAGATCCCCGATCTGCGAGAGCGGGGAACGGACCGCGGGCGCGCCTCGGACGCTGCAAGCAGCGTCCGTGGCGCACCAGGAATCTCCGGCGCGTCGCTAGCGCGTGCCGAACATGGCACGCGCTAGTGTAGCGCGTTCCCATTAGCGTGAATGGGCGCGTTAACAGCCGCGTTGCACGGCGTTAATTTCGCCGTGCAACGCTGTCCATTTAACGCGGTCCCATAACGCAATGGGAACCCAGCCTAACTTGCAATTAGCTGTCCTGCTGATCTCTGGAGCAAAGCATAAAGGACTGTTGCTCCCTTGGTGTTCATGCTACCGGGATCCTGCGCCTCAGAAGGAGGCAGCCTGTGCAGGGCAGAACTCCTTCTGGTATCCACTCCTTTTGCTATGACTTCTTCTCACTCTCTACAATACAGTTCTCTGTTTGTGTCCCTTCTTAGGAACTGCCGCACGTGGGGCAGGCGCAGCTCCGTGACCTTCCGTCTAGGCCTCTGACAGGCTCCCACCCATCAGGGACCAACTGCCTGAGCAAAGCTCAGCCAGCAACTGCCTAACTTCCTATCCAGGCCACCAGTTTTACCTAAATCTGAAGAGTGCCCTAATAACTAGGAGCATAGCTCCCCCTGGTGGACTGGAGTATGAAATGTGTTGTATGTTTGTGTTACCTGGTAAAGAGATCTCCTTTATTGCCTTCAAACGTAACATCACTCCCCCTAGAGGAGAATGATATTACTGCAACGACCAGGACCATGGGGCGCTGCACATTTATGTGGCATTTTTTAGCTCACCAGGTGAGGTGGATCCTCCAAGATCCGGGTGGGCACACAGGCAATGGACGTCAGTACAGAAAACGGGTGAACCATGCAAGACACGGACATCTGAGGGACTGGAGACCACAGGTAGACAAGAGATCATTATCTCATATACTGGAAACTGTAGGCATGCACAACATGTCCCAGAGACTGCGAACAAACAGCTGGGATACTGGATACCACAGGCAGGCAGGAGACATCCTGGAGACCACAGACAGGCAACTAGGATACTGAAAACCGCAGGCAGGAGACATCCTGGAGAATGCAGATAGACAGCAAAGCAGGTAAGGGTACACAGAGAAACTCAGAGTCTAGGAGCACTGAAGTTTTAATACTAAGACACAGAGGTGTGTCTTGGGGAGGCTTACATAGGCCTACCAGGTAGATGCTTACATGGCATCACACCACGCCATCTCCAAAGCCCGACGTGAAGCACAACAGAGTCTAGTGGATCTGGGTGAGGGAAGAAAAGCATGAATCTGGGACCAGTGTGTAACAGGGAGCATTGATTAAAACAATTAGTGCCCCACAAGTCTACAAAGCTTTTACATATTTTGTTAAATGCTTTTCAAACACTTAGTTTAAAGGGCATATGTTCGAAGGAGGAACCCTTCTAAGCCATATATAAGGACCTGCAGATCATAAAAAATTGAGTATAATTAAACCTTGATATCTGTGATTAGATGTTTTATTTAAGTGAAATCCATGTTTTTCTTAATATGTAAATGAGCTGGTAAGATCTATGGGCCGGACATAGATCTCCCTGAGAATCTGCCTCCAGAGATTATTTTATATGAAAGGTGGTGCCACCAGTGTGAGACATGTAGATCAGGAGAGCAGACTGTCAGTCGTTACACTTGTAAAGCCTCCTTTCATTTTAAATAATCTCTGGAGGCAGATTTTCAGGGCAATTAGGGTCCGGCTCACCAATCTTAACAGCTCATTTACATAGTAAGAAAAGATATTAATTAAGGTATCATTTTAGTTGACTTTCTATGATCTGAATATCCATATAGACGGCTTAGGAGGGTTGATCCTACTGACAGACTCCCTTTAATCCTAGTAATGATGACCCAGCTTTGCTGTCCCATGCTTTTGTTTGGGTCCAAATTGAAGGGTTACGAGAAGTAAATACCAGTATGAGGGTGCGTATTACTCGCACGAGGATCGCATCACAATCCCCGGACTGGCTGGCGGCTCTCCTGACCTGAGTGTGACAGGTTCATGTATTTCTATACAGCTGTCACATTTAGGTCAGGAGAACTGACGGGCAGTCCATGGATTGCGATGTGATTCTCACGTGAGTAATACGGCCGTCTGACTGCGCTCTAACTGACAGAAGACATTATTCAAGTGTAATGTGGCGCCGGGCCATACCTGTGGGCGAGGTACTCGTGCTTCACACCCCGGCACGCTACATGAAAATGGGAGACCTGGCAGGGTGTGCGGACTTTAACTGAGGTGGCAATACGCCTTTGCAGACCGAATTCAATGAGGGAGGCCATAGTTCATTAATAAACATACAGTATTTTTACTGAATAATTACTTTTGAGGAACTATGTAGAGCAGGTGGCAGCTATTCATCTATAGGAACATTTCTCTTATTACAAGGAACAATATCACTCACGTTCCCTTCTCCTTCCTGGAGTCACTCTTGCTTTCTACTGCGTTTAGCTCTTCTGCGCAAAACAGCCCAGCACACTCTCCTCAGGGAGCCTCCTCGTCCCTAATAATGGCACTACAGTCCAGCAAGCAAGATGCTTCCATGCTTCTACGTCATTCTCCCCTTAGGAGAGTTTTCTTGCCCCAGGCACCAATACTTCTTCCTTTTTTCTGTTTTGCTCTGGACCGACTCTGGACTTTACTCACTACCTCCTTGTTGTCACTTATCTCATAGGAGCTTACTACCTGCCCCAATTGTCTCCCTCTTGCCACAAAAGCACCCACAGCATGTGGTTCTGCTACTCAGCCAGACCTGAGGTCTGTTACTTCTGCAGGTTTGTCCCCATCTAATATTCTACCTGGAAACTCTCTGTTGCGCCCTCACTTAGCCCCTCCTACTCTGGGCTAGTTCCAACCATTAATTCCATCTCTCCCTGTCAACTACCTGTGGCTGGGCAGAACACAACCTATCACTGTCAATGTAAAACATAAAACATTCCAAACACCATAATGCATTACATCATTTCACATATCTTCAAGGGGGAGTGTGGGCAACACATCCACTTCCTCAGACATAGGGTTAATTATTTCTGTAAAGCAAAACTTCTGTGCCCCCAGCTGTTGCCTCAGCTTTCTTGGGTTCTATAATTGTATGTCAGAGGACACTAGTCGCTGGCGCCCTCTGCTGTCCATTCATGTGAGTTTCATTTTTCTTAACATTTTCATTGCTTTCAATTAGAGAAATGAAGTTATTGGCTAACAGAAATAAAAGAAATGGTGTTAGACAGTAAGCTTCCAAGAGTACTTTTGGTCTCTTAAATTGGGAAAGTCTAAGATTTGCCGTATAAAATGTAAGTCTTACAATAGAGTGACTATAGTGTGTTTGAGTCGTTCACTTCGCAGTGACTCACTAATGACTAAAAGTATTTTGAGGATTAAAGATCAAAGAAGCAAAGCAGAAAATAGAGCAGTCATTTCAATGGGTTAATGCACATACAGCTTCTATCTAAGATTCCTTTAGTTCATAGACTGATCAAGATAAGAAATCTCAAGGACTTAGGGTATGTGCACACGTAGATGGAACCTCTGTGGATTTTTCCGCACCTGTTTTGAGAAATCCGCAGGTAAAAAGCACTGCGCTTTACCTGCGGATTTACTGCGGATTTTATGCGGTTTTTGTGCGGATTCCACCTGCGGTTTTACACCTGCGGATTCCTATAATGGAGCAGGTGTAATCCGCTGCGGAATCCGCACAAAGAATGAACATGCCGCGGAATAAACAACGCCTATGCGGCATCAATAGTAAAAAAAATGTAATGTTAAAAATAATAATAATAAAAAAAAACCTGCTATACTCACCCTCTGTTGTCCGCTGAGCCGCGCGCGACCTCCGCCATCTTCCGTTCCCATAGATGCATTGCGAAATTACCCAGAATACTTAGCGGTCTTTAGGGACTAAAGGGGACCCTTAGGGTTAGGGTTAGGATCCCTTAGGGTTAGGATTAGGGTTTGTGTTAGGGTTTGTGTTAGAGTTTGGGTTAGAGTTTGGGTTAGGGTTTGTGTTAGGGTTTGTGTTACAGTTTGTGTTAGATTTTGGGTTAGGGTTTGTGTTAGGGTTAGGGTTTGTGTTAGAGTTTGTGTTAGGGTTTGTGTTAGGGTTTGTGTTAGGGTTTGTGTTAGGGTTTGTGTTAGAGTTTGTGTTAGAGTTTATGTTAGAGTTTGGGTTAGGGTTTGTGTTAGGGTTTGTGTTAGGGTTTGTGTTAGGGTTTGTGTTAGGGTTTGTGTTAGAGTTTGTGTTAGAGTTTGTGTTAGAGTTTGTGTTAGAGTTTGGGTTAGAGTTTGGGTTAGGGTTTGGGTTATTGTTTGTGTTAGGGTTTGTGTTAGGGTTTGTGTTAGGGTTTGTGTTAAGGTTTGTGTTAGGGTTTGTGTTAGGGTTTGTGTTAGGGTTAGGGTTTGTGTTAGAGTTTGTGTTAGGGTTTGTGTTAGGGTTTGTGTTAGAGTATGTGTTAGAGTTTGTGTTAGAGTTTGGGTTAGAGTTTGGGTTAGGGTTTGGGTTAGGGTTTGGGTTAGAGTTTGTGTTAGAGTTTGTGTTAGGGTTTGTGTTAGGGTTTGTGTTAAGGTTTGTGTTAGGGTTTGTGTTAGGGTTTGTGTTAGGGTTAGGGTTTGTGTTAGAGTTTGTGTTAGGGTTTGTGTTAGGGTTTGTGTTAGGGTTTGTGTTAGGGTATGTGTTAGGGTATGTGTTAGAGTTTGTGTTAGAGTTTGGGTTAGAGTTTGGGTTAGGGTTTGTGTTAGGGTTAGGGTTTGTGTTAGAGTTTGTGTTAGGGTTTGTGTTAGGGTTTGTGTTAGGGTTTGTGTTAGGGTATGTGTTAGGGTATGTGTTAGAGTTTGTGTTAGAGTTTGGGTTAGAGTTTGTGTTAGAGTTTGTGTTAGAGTTTGGGTTAGGGTTAGGGTTTGTGTTAGGGTTTGGGTTAGGGTTTGTGTTAGGGTTAGGGTTAGAGTTTGGGTTAGGGTGTTTTCTTGTGTTTTTCTATAAAAACGCATGCAAACGCATGTGCTTAAAAACGCATGCGTTTACATAGACATCAATACGTTTTTTTGCTGCGAAAAAACGCATGCTTTTTTTGCGGCAAAAAAAACGCCGCAAAAATTACTACATGTTGCATTTCTGCAACACAACGCATGCAGAGAAAAAACGCATGCGTTGCAAAAATGCATCAAAACGCATGCAAAAAAGCATGTGTTTTTAATGTTAAATATAGGGGGGAAAAGCGCATGCTTTTTTTTGCATTTTTTACCGCAAAAACTCTATAGCGCCACCTGTTGGAAGTAGCGATCCTACAAGTCACAATCAACCCTTTAACGAGTCGTGCAATATGACTTAGGATAAAAGCCAAATCAATATCTCAATTCGCAGACACGGTGTTTCGGGCTGTTGGCCCTCATCAGTGCGAAGCATGAGAACTGATTTGGCTAGGTGATAGGCTCTGGACTGGGGTCTAAGGGGTATCGTTTCTCCTTATGGAGAGTGACATACCATCTCTGGCTTGTCAAGGTAAGGAGGCTTATTCGCCGTGCAATGCTCCTCTGGGAAATATAATATGCAAATTGCCTCTTCTGAGAAAAAGAGTACTGTATTTTCTGGCGTGTGCCGCCCGTGTGCCCACTGGGTACCACACGCACCGTGCAGGAGACAGCGCTAAAGTTTAGCGCTGTCCCCTGCATCTGGTGCTGAAGCTGCCATTCATGTCTTCTTTGCAGCAGCGTTTGCTGTAGAGAAGATATGAATATTCCTTTTTTTTTTGTTTCTCGTGTTTAAAATAAAGATCCATGTGCTCACCCCCTTCCCACCCCCTGTGCGCCCGCCCGCTGTTCTTAAAATACTCACCCGGCTCCCTCGCTGGCTGGCGCTGCCTCCTGTCCTGGCCGCACCTTCTTCTGTATGAGCGGTCACGTGGGGCCGCCGATTACAGTCATGAATATGCGGCCCCACCTCCCATAGGGGTGGAGCCGCATATTCATTACTGTAAATGAGCGGCCCCACGTGACCGCTCATACAATAGAAGGTGCGGTGAGGACAGGAAGCAGCGCCAGCCAGCGAGGGAGCCGGGTGAGTATTTTAAGAACAGCGGGCGGGCGCACAGGGGGTGGGAGGGGGGTGGGCACATGGATCTTTATTTTAAACACGAGAAACAAAAAAAAAAAAAGAATATTCATATCTTCTCTACAGCAAACGCTGCTGCAAAGAAGATATCAATGGCGGCTTCAGCACCAGTGGGGGGGGACAGCGCTTACTATAGCGCTGTCTCCTGCACGGCACACGTACTGCACATGGACAACGTCCGTGTGCGGTACGTGTTTTACACGGACCCATTGACTTTAATGGGTCCGTGCAATCCGTGCGCTCCCACGAACACTGACATGTCTCCGTGTTTGGCACACGGAGACACGGTCCGCAAAAAATCAATGACATCTGCACAGATGCATTGATTTCACTGTGTCTACATGTGTCAGTGGCTCCGGTACGTGAGGAAACTGTCACCTCACGTACCGGAGCCACTGACGGTGAAACCGGCCTAAAGTACAGGATTCTGCTGCATTGTTTACTTGGTTTCGCTGTGTTTTTGCATGCTTGTCAATGAGTTTTTTAATGTGTTTTTAAAGCATTCATTAGAAAGGGAGAATAACATTGCAGAAATGCTGAAGGACTATGTGCACACGTTAAGTATTTGCAACAGAAATTTCTGCATCTCTTGGCAGGAAAAAAAACGCTGCTAGAAATACGTTTTTGCCACTTTTTTACATGCGTTTTTGCTGCCGATTCTCCCTACTTATTAGCATGGGGCAAAAACACTAAAAGTGTTAAGAAGCTGCAGATAAATAATAATCTTTATTTTTATATAGCGCTAACATATTCCGCAGCGCTTTACAGTTTGCACACATTATCATCGCTGTCCCCGATGGGGCTCACAATCTAGAATCCCTATCAGTATGCTTTTTTTTGGAATGTGGAAGGAAACTGAAGAACCCGGAGGAAACCCACACAAACACGGGGAGAACATACAAACTCCTTGCAGATGTTGTCCTTGGTGGGATTTGAACCCAGGACCCCACCGTGCTGCCCATTTAAACTTACTGCAAATCTGCAAGGATAAGCTAAGCAACGTTTTTATGAGACTTCAGGAATCTCATTCGTTTTGTTGATACTTGGAAATCCTTCAGGTTTTGTGACGAAACTGTACAGAAAAAACTAAAAAACTAAAACAAAAATGCAATGTGTTACCTGTTACCTGACTGTGAAAGATTCTGGTTAATGGTCGCTCTCAGTAAAATCCCTTCAAGATTCCAAAGAACTCATGTTCCTTTGTCCTGCTTCCATATACTGAGTGGCGGACATACAACAGCAGTGGTTCTGGATGTGACGCAGCGCATTTAACCCTCATTGCATATCATGAGAATTGCGGCCCCATATACCCAGCTGCCAGCTATGCATAATGTATAAATTTACATCTATAGATAGATAGATAGATAGATAGATAGATAGATAGATCACATTAATGGTGTATCTGCTTGTTTTTAATAGGATAATCAGACCTCACAGAGACACAATTATCCCACTATTTATTATACAGAAACATGTTATCTTTATTAAATATTAATTACAAACTGGTGCAACCTGGCAAATGTCTTGCCGCTCATTGTGAAATCAAGCTATAAATAATAATTTATTGCCATATCCCCACATTATAGTTGGCATTTAGCGTACCATGCTGTCTGTAAACGGTTAATGCTTTTCCGAGATTGTCATAAACAAAAGGGCTCGATGACTCTGGAAAGCTAATGGTACATTTTCACAGGGATGATAGACGAGGTGCTCAGAAGAAGGTGACAGATGAACTAGCAGCCGAAATCTTTTATGTATGAGCTCTTGTATATAGAGGTTAGGCAACGGCAATAATTAGCTCATCTGCTTCCATGTGCTGCAAATGACTTATCTCCAGCAGCATTAAAAGAGAAGTCAGGAGCTTCATTTAATCCTGTTCAACTGCAAATACAAATCTTGTATTAGAAAAATACATTTCATATGACGCAGATGTAGGAATATTGCTTCCTTTATTGGTTTTAGCCGACGTGCTGAGGTGTTAGTCATTGCTATGATGATCGTAAAATGGCATTTTTAAGTATATTTATTATCAGCTATATTATTAGTTACATAGAAGAACAGCAGACCGGCTATTTAACAAAGGCACAAAAAAACACAAAGTCCTTTACATCATTTTTGGTTATATCATCTAAATAGGTTCAAATTTCTAAGCTAATTAATGCTACAATACAGTATATCTGGATGGCGTTCATTTTTCTGCCGTTCTATTACAGAGCTCCAAATCCTCTGTACAGACATAAATTTAAAAGGAATCTGTCAGCAGGTATTTAATATTTAATTTGAGAGCAGCATAATGTAGGGGCAGAGACCCTGATTCCAGGGACATGTCACTTGCTCAGCAGTTTGCTGTAGTTTCAGTACAATCAGCATTTTCTCAGCAGGAGATTATCACTAGAGGACTAGGTGCCACATGACAGGCAGTCCACCTAGTTTGTGTAACCTCACCCCCACCGCTGATGGGCAGCTTACTGTGCACACTGTACATTGTCAGCTGGCTGCCAATCAGTGGTGTAGGCGGAGTTATAGAGGGCTCAGTATTTGAGTACTGCTACATCTACTGCAGAGAAAACAGAATATTTATCAAAACTGCAGCAAGCAGTCCAAAAAGCTGGTCCCTGCCCCTACTTCACACTGCTATCAGATTCCATAGCAAAAAGCTTTGTAGAAATTCAATTTAAAGGGAACCTGTCACCTCAGAAAACTGTTTTTAGTTGCAGATATAAATTACAATAATAAAACAGATAAAACAAAAATATAATCATGTATCTAAGCTTGATGATTGACCCCTTAACGTCCAATGACGGGCAGAGTTAGTCATTGGACGCCTCCCCTTGTTTGGGGCGGGCTTCGGCAATGAGCCCGCACCCTTTCAGGCACATAACAGCTGATCTGATCAACTGACATATGCCCTTAACAGCCGCCGGTATAATCGCGATTCACCCGCAGCTGTTAACATGTTAAATGCCGCTGTCAAACTCTATATGCAAATTGCCTCTTCGGAGAGAAAGAGGACTTGAACTCTATAGCGCCACCTGTTGGAAGTAGCGATCCTACAAGTCACAATCAACCCTTTAACGAGTCTTGCACTATGACTTAGGATAAAAGCCAAATCAGAATCTCAATTTGCAGGGTTATTGGCCCTTGTCAGAGCAAAGTATGAGATCTGATTTGGCGATGGACTGGGGTCTAAGGGGTAAGGCTTCTCCTTGTGGAGAGTGACCCCTTAGACCTCAGTCCAGAGCCTTTCACCTAGCCAAATCAGATCTCATACTTTGCACTGACGAGGGCCAATAACAACAAAACGCCGTGTCTGCAAATTGAGATTCTGATTCTAATATTGTTAAGACTCGTTAAAGGGTTGATTGTGGCTTGTAGGATCGCTACTTCCAACAGGTGGCGCTATAGAGTTCAAGTCATTTTTCTCTCTGAAGGAGCAATTTGCATATAAAATTTCCCAGAGGAGCATTGCACAGTGAATAAGCCTCCTTATCTTGACAAGCCAGAGCTGGTATGTCACTCTCCACAAGGAGAAGTCTTACCCCTTAGACTGCTGTCAAACTCTGACAGCGGCATTTAACATGCACGTGCAGGAAGCGTGTTAATACCCTCTCCCATCGGCACCCGTGTCACATGACCGTGGGTCACCGATAGGTTGGCATGACAATCCGTGGTCAGCAGGACACCCCTGTGTTGTCATAGCTGGATAGCTATGAGCGCTGCCCAGCAGTCGGCGCTTATAGCAAGTGAGCATATCTGCTACACAGAGCAGGGCTGCAGCCCTGCGAAGCAGTGAGTGGGACCATATGCGAGGGTCGATATGTTTCCCCCATGGATGTGGATGGAGTCCTAATAAACCTGCTGGAGTATCTTGTATTCACAGCACGACATCTGCGAGTCACAAGACAAAATAACAGAAAGAACATATTGGGTCCAAATAGAGACTCAGTTACATTTTTAGGAAAACCTGTTGATGGCTTTTATCTTTAGAGGGATTTGCATGTTTTATAGTGGGGTGAATCCCTCTCTCCACTCCATGTTTCGGAATTGGCTCTATGGCCACTATTCCATTTAAATCTCTCAGTTTTGCCTTGAGTGTGTCAGTGTTGGAGTTTGCAAGCTGCAGAGCAGGAGGCTCTGTGCAACCCAGGTCTGTGTGGAGCAAACACAGAACCAGGAACTTCCAGGCAGCTGACGCACACAAAAGACACGGCGGTGCCATTATACACAGCAACGGGTTTTGAGTTCTGGACTGTGTTTGTGGAAACCCGGCTGCGATCCATAGGATATTAGCCCTGTGTGTGAGTTCTGAAAATAAAGACACCTTTATGTTGAACTTTCTGTGGTCCCTGCCTATCTGTTGCACTGCTCCAACCCCACTGCACTACAGCCCCCATATTATGCTGCTCTCAAATCGGGTAGCAAAAACCTGGTGACAGATTCCCTATAAGCCCACAGCATCGGGTATTAAAGGGGTTGTCCACTACTAGGACAACTCCTTCTCATTCTGAATTTTTGCCCCTGTTAAAATAAAAATACATACTCACCTCCCATACCGGCGCTGTCCAGCGGTGTCGGCACTCACGTTCCCCGGACTCATGTCAGATTAGCATGTCATGTGGGCCCAGCGCCCAATCAGAGATGGGCACTAGGCTTCACTGTCTCTGCTTTCATACATATAAGTAATCGAGAGGCAATGAGCGCCAAGGGGGTCTCTGAGGGTGAATGGAAGCTAGCAGGACCTCTGTGAAATAATTGAGTTCAGGAGAGAAAAGAAGCAGCCCACTGCTTTCTATGGAAGGCCTGGTGCACAGAAAGAGTCTACGTTCTGAAACACCAGAGATAGAGGACAGCTATATGCTGTGCCCCTGGGGTCCAGTCACCACAGAGATGCTGCACCTCACCCAGAGGTGTGATATCCCACTCTCAGGTAAGGAGGGAGCACCACCCAGGACTCTAACACTCACATCCAACACACACCAGTTCAGTCGGGGCACCTGGGCGTACCCTTAGGGAATAAAGCCTCATTCCAGGCTGGATAGGAAAAGGTGTTGGGGAGTGGGTGGGGTAGGTAGAGTAGTGGAGGAGCTAATTAGTAGGGAAAGTTAGTCAGATTGTGAGAGGACGCAGAAGCAGTAAGATGTGCTGAGGAGCTCCCTGTCAGAGGGGCTATAGAGAGATTGTGAAGTGGAGCTGAGCAGACATGCAGATCTGCAGCTCCTGACAGACAGAACAGAGAATTGAGAGGGAGAGACAGAAAGAAGCTCCCAAAAGGACAGAAGGGGTCCAGGGGCACGGGTAGTGCGTAAGCCACCCGTGGGGCCCGTATCCAGACGTGGAGGGATCAGGTCACAGGGTACCGGCCCCAACTTAGTGGAATTCTTCAAGTTTAGCTAAGAAACCGGAGTCGGTGGCTTATGCAAGAAGCACAGCCACATCCACCCATACTTCGCCGAAAAGGCAGCCATATAGAATCCAGGGGACTCAGAGAATGTCGCCCAACCAGGTTCGTGGCTGCTGGTTTGGGACACTGTGGGTAAGGCACTGGGCAGGAGAAGATGAAAGCCAGTGTAGTGAGACGGCCAGAGAAAGGAATACGAAAGGAGTCCTGGAAAGGTGCATCACTGTCATGATTCCAATGGCAGGGAATCACAAAAGGACAAGCACCAACGAGCTCTACGGTGATGGAACCTGAGCTGACCGCGACCCTAAACCTGAACACACAAATAACAATAGCCGGGGAACGTGCCTACGTTGATCCTAGACGTCTCGCACCAGCCGAAGATCTAACTTCCCCTATTAGAAGAAACACAGACCTCTCTTGCCTCCAGAGAAATACCCCACAGAAATAGCAGCCCCCCACATATAATGACGGTGAAATGAGAGGAAGGCACATACACAGTATGAAAACAGATTCAGCAAAATGAGGCCCGCTAAAACTAGATAGCAGAGGATACAAAAGTAAACTGCGCGGTCAGCAAAAAACCCTTCAAAAAACCATCCTGTAATTACTTGAACTCATGTTCCAACTCATGGAACATGAGGAGCAATTACAGCCCACTAAAGCAACCAGCAGCAAAGAGACAATTATATGCAAGCTGGACAAGACAAAAATAAAGCAAAACGTGGAACAAGAAAATAAAAACTTAGCTTGTCCTGAAGATTACTGAAGCCAGAAGCTGAGGTAACAAAACACTCTGATAACCTTGATAGCCGGCGGGGAAATGACAAGAAAGCCCGGTTAAATAGGAAACTCCCAAATCCTAATAGAACAGGTGGACACCAGAGACAGCAGAACACAAATCACCCAGTACCATCAGTAACCACCAGAGGGAGCCCAAAAACAGAACTCACAACAGTACCCCCCTTTCTTGAGGAGGGGTCACCGAACCCTCACGAGAACCACCAGGGCGACCAGGATGAGCCCTATGAAAAGCGCGGACCAAATCATCAGCATGAACATCAGAGGCAACCACCCAAGAATTATCCTCCTGACCATAACCCCTCCACTTGACCAAATACTGGAGTCTCCGTCTGGAAACACGAGAATCCAAGATCTTCTCCACAACATACTCCAATTCTCCCTCCACCAGCACCGGAGCAGGAGGCTCAAGCGAAGGAACAACAGGTACCTCATACCTCCGCAACAACGACCGATGGAACACATTATGAATAGCAAACGATGCCGGGAGATCCAAACGAAACGACACAGGGTTAAGAATTTCCAAGATCCTATAAGGACCGATGAACCGAGGCTTGAACTTAGGAGAAGAGACCTTCATAGGAACAAAACGAGAAGACAACCACACCAAGTCCCCAACACGAAGTCGAGGACCCACGCGGCGACGGCGATTAGCAAACTGCTGAGCCTTCTCCTGGGACAACTTCAAATTGTCCACCACATGACTCCAAATCCGATGCAACCCATCCACCACCATGTCCACTCCAGGATAATCAGAAGGCTCCACCTGACCAGAGGAAAAACGAGGATGAAACCCCGAATTACAAAAGAAAGGAGAAACCAAGGTAGCAGAACTAGCCCGATTATTAAGGGCAAACTCGGCCAGCGGCAAAAAGGTAACCCAGTCATCCTGATCAGCAGAAACAAAACACCTCAAATAAGTTTCCAAGGTCTGATTAGTTCGCTCCGTCTGGCCATTTGTCTGAGGATGGAATGCAGACGAAAAGGACAAATCAATGCCCATCTTAGCACAGAACGTCCGCCAAAATCTAGACACAAACTGGGATCCCCTGTCAGAAACGATGTTCTCCGAAATCCCATGCAAACGAACCACGTTCTGGAAAAACAGAGGGACCAACTCAGAGGAGGAAGGCAACTTAGGCAAGGGTACAAGATGAACCATTTTAGAAAAGCGGTCACACACAACCCAGATGACAGACATTTTTTGAGAGACAGGGAGATCCGAAATAAAGTCCATGGAAATGTGCGTCCAAGGCCTCTTCGGGATAGGCAAAGGTGACAACAATCCACTGGCTCGAGAACAGCAAGGCTTAGCCCGAGCACAAACCTCACAAGACTGCACAAAAGAACGCACATCCCTCGACAAGGAAGGCCACCAAAAAGACCTGGCCACCAAGTCTCTAGTACCAAATATTCCAGGATGACCTGCCAACGCAGAAGAATGGACCTCGGAGATGACTCTACTGGTCCAACTATCCGGAACAAACAGTCTCTCAGGCGGACAACGATCAGGTTTACCCGCATGAAACTCCTGCAAAGCACGTCGCAAGTCTGGAAAGACGGCCGACAAAATCAACCCATCCCTAAGGATACCAGTGGGCTCAGAATTTCCAGGGGAGTCAGGCACAAAACTCCTAGAAAGAGCATCCGCCTTCACATTCTTTGAACCTGGCAGGTATGAAACCACAAAATTGAAACGAGAGAAAAACAGTGACCAACGAGCCTGTCTAGGATTCAGACGCCTGGCAGACTCAAGGTAAATCAGATTTTTGTGATCAGTCAAGACCACCACACGATGTCTAGCACCCTCCAGCCAATGACGCCACTCCTCAAATGCCCACTTCATGGCCAAAAGTTCCCGATTACCCACATCATAATTCCGCTCAGCGGGCGAAAATTTTCTAGAAAAGAACGCACATGGCTTCATCACCGAGCAATCGGAGCTTCTCTGTGACAAAACCGCCCCCGCTCCAATCTCGGAAGCATCCAGCTCAACTTGGAAAGGAAGCGAAACATCAGGCTGACGCAACACAGGAGCAGAAGAAAACCGGCGTTTAAGTTCCCGAAAGGCCTCCACAGCCGCAGGAGACCAATCAGCAACATCAGCACCCTTCTTAGTCAAATCCGTCAAAGGCTTAACAACACTAGAAAAATTAGTTATAAAACGACGATAGAAATTAGCAAAGCCTAAGAACTTCTGCAGACTCTTAAGAGATGCAGGCTGTGTCCAGTCACAAATAGCCCGAACCTTGACGGGATCCATCTCAATAGTAGAAGGGGAAAAAATATACCCCAAGAAAGAAATCTTCTGGACTCCAAAGAGACACTTTGAGCCCTTTACAAACAAGGAATTAGCCCGCAGGACCTGAAACACCTTCCTGACCTGCTGAACATGAGACTCCCAGTCATGAGAAAAAAACAAAATATCATCCAAATACACAAATCATAAATTTATCCAGATATTCACGGAAAATATCGTGCATAAAGGACTGGAAGACTGAAGGAGCATTAGAAAGTCCGAAAGGCATTACCAAATACTCAAAATGGCCCTCAGGCGTATTAAATGCGGTTTTCCACTCATCACCTTGCTTTATTCGTATAAGATTATACGCACCCCGAAGATCAATCTTAGTGAACCATTTAGCCCCCTTAATGCGAGCAAACAAATCAGTCAACAAAGGCAAAGGATACTGATATTTTACGGTAATCTTATTCAAAAGACGATAATCTATACAAGGCCTCAAGGACCCATCTTTTTTGGCCACGAAAAAAAAACCTGCTCCCAAAGGGGACGAAGATGGACGGATATGTCCCTTTTCCAAGGACTCCTTAACATAATCCCGCATAGCAGTATGCTCTGGCACTGACAGATTGAACAAACGACCTTTAGGAAATTTACTACCAGGAATTAAATCTATAGCACAATCGCAATCCCTGTGAGGAGGAAGCGAACTGAGCTTAGGCTCCTCAAAAACATCCCGATAATCAGACAAAAATACAGGAACCTCAGAAGGAGTAGATGAAGCGATAGAAATCGGAGGTGCATCATCATGAACCCCCTGACATCCCCAGCTTAACACAGACATTGTTTTCCAGTCAAGGACTGGATTATGAGTTTGTAACCATGGCAGACCAAGTACTAGAACATCATGTAAATTATACAATACCAGGAAGCGAATCACCTCCTGATGAACGGGAGTGATACGCATGGTCACTTGTGTCCAGTACTGAGGTTTATTCATAGCTAAAGGTGTAGAGTCAATTCCCTTCAAAGGAATAGGGACTTCCAGAGGCTCAAGACTAAACCCACATCGCTTGGCAAATGACCAATCCATAAGACTCAGGGCAGCGCCTGAATCTACATAGGCATCGACGGAAATGGATGATAATGAGCAAATCAGAGTCACAGACAGAATGAACTTAGACTGTAACGTACTAATGGCAACAGACTTATCAACCTTTTTTGTGCGTTTAGAGCATGCTGATATAACATGAGCTGAATCACCACAATAAAAGCACAACCCATTTTTCCGCCTATAGTTTTGCCGTTCACTTCTAGACTGAACTCTATCACATTGCATTGTCTCAAGTGCCTGTTCAGAAGACACCGCCAAATGGTGCACAGGTTTGCGCTCCCGTAAACGCCGATCAATCTGAATAGCCATAGTCATAGACTCATTCAGACCCGTAGGCGCAGGGAACCCCACCATAACATCTTTAATGGCCTCAGAAAGGCCATCTCTGAACTTTGCAGCCAGGGCGCACTCATTCCACTGAGTAAGCACTGACCATTTCCGAAATTTTTGACAATATATTTCTGCTTCATCTTGCCCCTGAGAGAGAGCTAATAAAGCTTTTTCAGCCTGAATCTCCTGGTTAGGTTCCTCATAGAGCAAACCCAATGCCAGAAAAAACGCATCCACATTAAGCAAGCAGGATCCCCTGGTGCCAATGCAAATGCCCAATTTTGAGGGTCACCCCGCAGGAAAGATATAATAATCTTAACCTGCTGAGCAGGGTCTCCAGAAGAGCGAGATTTCAAAGAAAGGAACAGCTTGCAATTGTTCCTAAAATTCAGAAAACTAGATCTATCTCCAGCAAAGAACTCTGGAATAGGAATTCTAGGTTCAGACATAGGAGCATGTACAACAAAATCTTGTATATTTTGAACCTTAGCAGCAAGATTATTCAAGCTGGAAGCTAAACTCTGGACGTCCATGATAAACAGCTAAGGTCAGAGCCATTCAAGGATTAAGAGGAGGAAAAAAAAAAAAATCAGCCTGGCTGCAATTAAGGCTACACAGCAACCTCAGAGGAGAGAAAAAAAAAAAAAACTTCCTCAGACTACTTTTCCTCCTACTTCAGCCCAAACATTTTGGCCGGCTATACTGTCCTGATTCCAATGGCAGGGAATCACAAAAGGACAAGCACCAACAAGCTCTAGGGTGATGGAACCTGAGCTGACCGCGACCCTAAACCTGAACACACAAATAACAATAGCCGGGGAACGTGCCTACGTTGATCCTAGACGTCTCGCACCAGCCGAAGATCTAACTTCCCCTATTAGAAGAAACACAGACCTCTCTTGCCTCCAGAGAAATACCCCACAGAAATAGCAGCCCCCCACATATAATGACGGTGAAATGAGAGGAAGGCACATACACAGTATTAAAACAGATTCAGCAAATTGAGGCCCGCTAAAACTAGATAGCAGAGGATACAAAAGTAAACTGCGCGGTCAGCAAAAAACCCTTCAAAAAACCATCCTGTAATTACTTGAACTCATGTTCCAACTCATGGAACATGAGGAGCAATTACAGCCCACTAAAGCAACCAGCAGCAAAGAGACAATTATATGCAAGCTGGACAAGACAAAAATAAAGCAAAACGTGGAACAAGAAAATAAAAACTTAGCTTGTCCTGAAGATTACTGAAGCCAGAAGCTGAGGTAACAAAACACTCTGATAACCTTGATAGCCGGCGGGGAAATGACAAGAAAGCCCGGTTAAATAGGAAACTCCCAAATCCTAATAGAACAGGTGGACACCAGAGACAGCAGAACACAAATCACCCAGAACCATCAGTAACCACCAGAGGGAGCCCAAAAACAGAACTCACAACACATCCCAATTCGGGCCGGCCCACCACAACCACCATCATCTCATCACTTACACTTACAGTTGCCCTGGGGTGTAGCTCTACCTGTGGAGAACTGTACCAACTCTGCTGCATCACCACCAGCCCCAGCGGATCCCTTTAAGCAGCGACAGCTAACACCTTTATTGCCGAGTACCACAGGTGGCGTCACGAACAATTCCCATAAACTTTATTTTCCCCTTTATTTCTATTTCACCTTTAATTGGATGCCCAAGGCCACGGACCGGGTCACTGCTGCCGTGACCACATCCCCTTTAAGAACTGTGTCCGACCCAGCCCGAGTACCCCATGGCCCTTGGGGGAGCTCCTTATACCTCAGCCATCAGAACAGGATTCTGCAGCTGCCTAATTACTTGTGCGGCATAGAACAATCCTTGGTGCATAGCACAAATTGTGGGTTAAACGACCCCTGCAGCAAGAAGGGGAGCAGCAGTTAGGTCAGGGTCACACTTGCAAGTGTGATGCGAGAAACTTGCATCAATACCCAGCACTGCCGCCGGCACTTGGACTGGAGCATGTGGCTACATGTATTTCTATGCAGTCGCACACACCGGTCCCAAGTGCCGGGTATTGATGCGCGAGTTTCTCGCTTTACACTCGCAAGTGTGACCCCGGCCTTAGGAAAACATCATTGGGAGTGAGACCAACTTGCTGTCATGCAATCACACAAATGGGTTGGGAAACGGGTGACGATTATCAAACATCCACCCAAAAGTGAGTTGCTCAGTCATCTCGTAGGTGAAGAACTAGGGCTAAGTCTAAGTTGGGGGCCTTTAAAAATATGCATATTTTAGGCATCCTGAAAACACAAAGGATTTAGAGCACAGTAATATGGTAAAAATACTATGTGGGCACAGCCAGGAGTCAGGACGGCTATTCTCCTCAGAATAACGCTTGGAGCACAAAGCCTCCAGTAGTAGTCTGCAACACCTGCTTGGAACAACTCCAGAGAAGCAGTTGGAAAGTTGCAGCTCAAGGTATAAAAACTGCTTAACGAAAGGGTTTGTCCGATATTTGAACACATTTTTTTCCAGGCATGAGTAGTTTTAAAATAATAAACATAGGCATACTAATCCTGAGGATCTGCAGGGTGCTGAAGCATGAGGGTGCCCTTGTTTATTATTTTAAATCATTCCTACCAAGAAAAAAAATTATTCAGGTGTTGGACAACTTCTTTAAATCATGATTGTTAAATGGTATGGGGTCATTCAGGGCTGACAGTTTACTAAGGGAGTACTCAGATGTTATTGGATATGACATGTACATAGTTGTGTTATGCTGTATATATTTCATTTTTCAGTTCCGCTGGAGGATGAACCACATTGCTCAAGATTAGTATCTTGAGCAATGGCCATGTGACCCTTACCTGTGCCCAGTTACATCAGTGATGACATCTTCTCTGGAGTATTTCTCTTAGGCCACGGTCACATTGTCAGTATTTGGTTAGTATTTTGCATCAGTATTTATAAGCCAAAACCAGGAGTGGGTCAAAAATACAGAAGTGGTGACATGTTTCTATTATACTTTTCCTCTGATTATTCCACTCCTGGTTTTGGCTTACAAATACTGATGTAAAATACTGACCAAATACTGGTAGTGCGACCGTAGCCTTACCTTTTTTCCCATCTGGTCCAGACCACCATGACGACCATATGTGGCGCTGATGTGGTCCAGTCGCCACAGAGTTACTGCACCTCACCCAGAGGTGTGGTATCCCAATCTCAGGTATGGTAGGAGCACTACCCAGGACTCTAACACTTACATCCAACACACACCAGTTCAGTCGGGGCATCTGGGTGTACCCTTAGGGAGGAAGACCTCATCCCAGGCTGGATAGGAATGGGTGGTGGAAGTGAGTGGGGTAGGTAGAGTAGGGGAGGAGCTAATTAGAAGGGAAAGTGAGTCAGATTGTGAGAGGAGTGGAGCTGAGCAGATGTGATGGTCTGCAGCTCCTGACAGAGCAGAAAAGTGTGAGAGACAAAAGGAAGCTCCCAGAAGGACAGAAGGGGTCCTAGGGACACGGGAAGTGCAGAAGCCACCCATGGGGCCCACATCCAGATGTGGAGGGATCAGGTCACAGTTAGGGGATCGGCCCCAGCTTAGTGGAATACTTCAAGTTCAGCTAAGAAACTGGAAGCTTTTGCAAGATGCACAGCCACATCCACCCATACTTTGCCAAAAAGCAGCCG